>NC_079193.1:259739746-260039746 GCF_029499605.1 Hyla sarda
TTACCAGGACACAGCACTCCCTCCCTTACATTCCAATACTGAAGAACCCATAAAAAGGTTGAGTCTCATGGTTCTATCTATCCTTGAGAAAGAGGATCCTTCTTCATATGCCCTTTAAGAGCTGACACTATGATCCTTGAATGAAAGCTATATGTAAGGCTCTCTTCACTCCGCTATCGTTGCTTCTGTTATAATACAAATCATAATGACTTTGACAGACCTGTTAAACATCAGATGAAAACTGTGCCCGATAGACGCCATTAATTTAAAATGGGATCCATCAGGTTTTGTCATGGTGCCCCTCATTTTGCAGGAATGAGGCACTTTTTGTTTCCATCAAATCTGATAGAACCACCGACAGATGCTCTGAATGGAGCCTCTGACAGTAGTGTGAATGGGCTTTTGCGTTGTGTTAAGAACTACTCAGACCTAATGCAGGAAATAAATCTAAAAAAATTTAGTTAAGATTAATAGTCAATTTTATGGGACCTAAACTGCTGACTTCTTGCTAATCCCAGGCTCCCCACTTAAGTAGTGCCATGAGTAGATAAGAAAGCATGTCAGGGTCTAAATTAGGACAGTCACCAGCTTGGAGCTGTCCTGTCATCACTGTTGCCTTGCAACACTTCGTTCCAATCCAACCAAGAGTAATACTTGCATGGAGTTCACGTTCTCCCTGTGTTTGCATAACTTTTCTTCTGGTGCACCAATTTCATCCCACACTCCAACAAAACTCTGGTTAATTAAAGGTAATCTGTTACCAGATTTATTTGTCCCTATCTGAAAGCAGCAGAAAGTGGTGATAGAGACAACTGTTTTTCAGCTACAGCGCAAATCATGAATTGTGTCCTCCAGCTACTGACTGTCAGCTTCCTACCTACATGGAGTATAGTCAGAGAGCTATCCATCAGCAGCTCATTAATATCACAGACTATAGCCCATGCACTCATCACTGAGGGGACTAGTGTGCTTGCCTTAAATTGCACCTACAGAACGGTAATGTTATGGAAACTACTGCTACAAAAAGTGACAGACACAGTGTCGGAGTAAGGGTCTCTGTCATTACATTCTGCTGTCCTTGAGGAAGCATAATCTTGACGACTAATTCCATTTAATAATCTTCTGTATGCATTCTTGACATAGGATATGTCAGACTGTGTGCCCCTCGGGAACAGGGATTGATGTTAGTGTTAGGAATCTTAGTACAATGCTATTGAATAGGTTAGTGTATATAAGGAAATAAATGTCTAGAGACATTCATAATGGAATTCTCAGTATGTCCTCCGCTTAGTGGATTGTTGCCATACTATTTGGACATGCTGACAAATTTGGGAGATGCTGAACAGAAAACATGTTGGTATTACGTTAAACACACACCACGAATTGCCAACTATATTGAAGAGAAGTAATTTAAAAAGTTTCTGACTTCACTAATGTCACATAAACTTTTGTCAAACTGGTAATGGGCAGAATTAGGATAGAGCTCCATTTAACAACATTTGCAGCTGGCACAGGGTGGCACACAAATGTGTGATTCTGAGTTAAGTGGAAGTGAAGGGCATAGTTTCCACTTGTCACCTTCTAAAATGACTTGAAAGGTTATTTTTTCAGTGTCATACTGTGAATTGTCCATGGCAACAGCAGCACTTCATTATACTGACAAATTACATTTGGCCAATTGCAGATTCTATGACTTCGACTGGTTTGTCGTAGTCTAGAAGTATGATTATTATACTTTGGTAAATCTGTAACGTATAACACATTGAACAGACAGAAATGAATCAAATATGTATTAATTGTACTTTTAATCTCAGAGTCATGACTTTCAATATCTGGGTCTAATCTGTAACTGTATCATCTAATGCTTCTATACAAAGCAGCTAGAAACAGCGCGCTGGGAGCAATCTTAACACATACATTCATATGATCAACACGTAATGGCTACACTTGGTATAATTCAGGTGGATTGTTACTAATGCTTCCTACATGGTGACTTAATATCAGAAGTGCCTGCATAACCTCACGTATGTGAGACATGTCAAACAATGAACAAGGGTCAAGGGTTTAACTAACAATGGAAAATAACATTTTACACACAAGTTTGCATTGGATAATACACTAAGATCCATTTTATCATCAGTACACCAGAACTGAAAAATGCCCACAAGCAGAGAATGCAATATTCACATACATGACAAAAGTTATGTTGGTTCTTCTTAGGAAGGTAATACTAAGGGTATATTCACATGGAAGATTTGTTGCACAAATTTCGATTCATCAGAATAAGGCTGGCAGAAATACGTGCACATGCGTTCAGCCATATTCTAAAGAAATTTCGGCAACAAATCTGCTCCGTGTGAATATTATTGTCCCGAAATGTTACTTTTACCTCATACACCGTGATGTTTTACAGCAGGTTTCAGAGACACTTTCAGAATACACAGCTCCAAGATAATAATCTTATGGTTCCTAGGTCTGCAAGAACACAGAACTGCATAATTGGCAGCCCAGCCCTGTTTAACAAATCAGAGGACGCTTACTATCATTATGACATATGGATGTCCTATTAGCTTCTATGATAGAAGAGCTGTTCCAGATCTGCAGCACACAAAGGAATCATAGGGTTAATTTAAGAATTCTATATTTTTAGTTGACATACAGTCATGGCCATAAATGTTGGCACCCCTGAAATGTTTCTAGAAAATGAAGTATTTCTCACAGAAGGATTGCAGTAACACATATTTTGCTATACACATGTTTATTCCCTTTGTGTTTATTGGAACTAAACCAAAAAAGGAAGGGAAAAAAAAGCAAATTTGACATAATGTCACACCAAACTCCAAAAAGGGTCTGGACAACTTAATATTTGGTTGCACACCCTTTAGAAAAAATAACTGAAATCAGTCGCTTCCTATAACCATCAATAAGCTTCTTACACCTCTCAGATGGAATGTTGGACCACTTTTCCTTTGCAAACTGCTCCAGGTCTCTTATTGGAAGGGTGCCTTTTCCCAACAGCAATTTTAAGATCTCTCCACAGGTGTTCAATGGGATTTAGATCTGAACTCATTGCTGGCCCCTTCAGAACTCTCCAGCGCTTTGTTGCCATCCATTTCTGGGTGCTTTTCAACGTATGTTTGGAGTCATTGTCCTACTGGAAGACCCAAGATCTCGGACGCAAACCCAGCTTTCTGACACTGGGCTGTACAGTGCAACCCAAAATCCGTTGGTAATCTTCAGAATTTATGATGCCTTGCACACATTCAAGCCACACAGTGCCAGAGGCAGCAAAACAACCCAAGAACATCATTGAACCTCCACCATAGTTCACTGTAGGTACTGTGTTCTTTTCTTTGTAGGCATCATTCCATTTTCGGTAAACAGTAGAATGATGTGTCAGCAGTGGGATCCTCCTGGGTCTCCTGCATAGCGTTTCATTTTATTTAAATGTGGACACATAGTTCGCTCATACACTGATGCTCCCTGAGCCTGCAGGACAGCTTGAATATCTTTGAAACTTGTTTGGGGCTGCTTATCCACCATCCGGACTATCTTGCATTGACACCTTTTATAGATTTTTCTCTTCCGTCCACACCCAGGGAGATTAGCTACAGTGCCATGGGTTGCAAACTTCTTGATAATGTAGCGCACTGTGTACAAAGGCAAATCTAGATCTCTGGAGATGGACTTGTAAATTTGAGATTGTTGATATTTTTCCACAATTTTGGTTCTCTTCTCCTCTTTCTGTTGTCCATGCTTAGTGTGGCACACACAGACACACAATGCCAAGACTAAGGGAACTTATCTCCTTTTTATCTGCTTTCAGGTGTGATTTTTATATTGCCCACACCTGTCACTTGCCCCATGTGAGTTTAAAGGAGCATCACATGCTTGAAATAATTTATTTTTCCACAATTTTGAAAGGGTGCCAATAATTTTGTCCAGCCCATTTTTTGGAGTTTGGTGTGACATTATGTCCAATTTGCTTTTTTTTCTCCCTTTTTTGGATTAGTTCCAATACACACAAAAGAAATAAACATGTATAGCAAAACATGTGCTACTGCAATCCTTTTCTGTGAGGAAAATTTCAGGGGTGCCAAAATTTAAGGCCATGACTGTATGAGTAACGTGTACCAAGTTTAATCAAAATATCTTCAGCCGTTTGGAAGTGATGCTGTATATACATATACACACATTGAGTGAGATTTATCAAAACCTGTGCAGAGAAAAAGTTGCCCAGTTGCCCATAGCAACCAATCAGATCGATTCTTTAATTTTGCACAGGCCCTTTTAAAAATGATTGGTTGCTATGGGCAACTGGGCAACTTTTCCTCTGCACAGATTTTGATAAATCTCCCCCATTGAGTTTCTAGATGGATAGATAAATATATATATAAATTAATCAAGCGCTGTGACAGCCTAAAAGTTAGACAGCTACAGGAAAACTGTAGATACAGAAAAGTACAGTCAAAAACTTACCCCCCCCCCCCCCCCAAAAAAAAGGCAAACTTTGTTCTCTAAAGCTGTTTAACTGGAAGGAGAACCAAATACCACATACTGCACCCAAGTATCCATTAAGGGAATGCTTAAGGTTTATAGAAAGCACTTTGCATGCTTGGCACGGCACACAACATGGAGCCTGGATGCCTGGAGTGAATACGACTTGTTCTTTCAACATTGCAGCTTCATTTACTGATGCCAATAAAAACAAGCCCCATCCAATTAGCCATTTAATATCAAGCAATTAATCATTTGTAGAGAATAATATTACCTGTGACACCTCCGTATACTTTAAATGAATGAAATTATGGTAATGGCGCTATTATAATGAAGTATTTATGAAGGCACCTGCCCTGGTGAAATGTGGAATGTTGTATGCGGCAAAAGATAGGAGGCTTGTAAAATGAAGCAATCTTTGTAAGTTTGACTTCTTCAAGACATAGAGTAAATGCTCTGGATCACTCTACATTAGGAAACGCTGGAACATTTGACAGTCTTCCGATTGTAACACCTGCCCTATACTAGATCACTTCACCGCTCTTTAAAATCTATTAGTGAAAAACTAAGCAATCCAAAATTCAGCTTCTGCATGACTGGTTGGATACAGGGATAGTGAAATATAAGCTGCAATGTTAAACTGTAAAGCAAGATCAACCTAGACGGTCATATTTAGCCTCTTCAAAAGGTTTGCTTAACCCCTTAACGATGCCAGACGTAAATGTACGTCCTGGTGAGCTGGTACTTAACACACCAGGACGTACAATTACGTCCTATACATAACTGCGAGCATCGGAGTGATGCTCGGGTCACGCGTGGCAGGTCCCGGCTGCTGATAGCAGCCAGGGACCCACTGGTAATGGCGGATATCCGCGATCACGTGGATAACCGCCATTAACCCCTCAAATGCCGTGATCAATACAGATCACAACATCTGCGTCAGTGCGGTATTTTGAATGGATGATCGGATCGCCCGCAGCGCTGCCGCGGCGATCCGATCATCCAGCATAGCAGCCGGAGGTCCCCTCACCTGCCTCTGCTGCCTTCCATGGGTCTTCTGCTCTGGTCTGAGATCGAGCAGACCAGAGCAGAAGATGACTGATAATACTGATCAGTGCTATGTCCTATGCATAGCACTGAACAGTATTAGAAATCGAATGATTGCTATAAATAGTCCCCTATGGGGACTATTAAAGAGTAAAAATAAAAGTTAAAAAAAAAAGTAAAAAAAGTAAAAAGAAAAAAATTAGAAAAAAACCCTCCCCCAATAAAAACGTAAATTGTCCCTTTTTCCCTATTTCACCCCCAAAAAGTGTAAAAAAAATATTTTATATACATATCTGGTATTGCCGCATGCGTAAATATCCCAACTATTAAAATAAAATGTTAATGATACAGTACAGTGAAAGGCGTGAACATAAAAAAAAAAATTTAAAAGTCCAAAATACCTGCTTTTTTATAACATTTTATTCCCAAAGATTTTAATAAAAATTGTATTAAAAGTTTTATATAAGCAAATATGGTATCAATAAAAAGTGCAGATCACGGCGCAAAAAATGAGCCCTTATACCGCCGCTTATACAGAAAAATGAAAAGTTATAGGTCTTCAAAATAGGGTTTTTTAAAAGTATTAATTTGATTTAACAGTTTGCGTTTATTTTTAAACGCAAAAGTAATAGAAAAGAACAAGTAATTTTTACCGTTAGTTGTACGGCGTGCAAACAAAACCTTCCATAATTTGCAAAATTGCGGTTTTCTTTCTAATTTCCCCACACAAATAGTATTTTTTTTTGGCTGCACCATACATTTTATGGTAAAGTGAGTGATGGCATTACAAAGGACAACTGGTTGTGCAAAAAACAAGTTCTCATACTAGTCTGTGGATGAAAATATAAAAGTTATGATTTTTTGGACAGTGAGGAGGAAAAAACGAAAATGTAAAAATAAAATTGTCTGAGTCCTTAAGGCCCAAATGGCCTGAGTCCATAAGGGGTTAAAGGGTTTGACTGGCAACCTACATTCATTAAGGCTAGGCTGAAAAAAAACAACAACTGTATTCACCTGTATTCTATGGTTTCCAGTCCAGTCCACTGGACTGGACTGGAAACCATTGTGGTCAGTGATTGACCATTGTGGTCAGTGATTGACTGATTGGGCACTTCCTTGTTTGGCAAAAAGACCAGGTATTGGTGGGCAGCAGGGCATGGCAGTGTTGGAATGGCAGCAGCGGTTATCAATTATGATACTGACAAGTCAGTGACCTGATGCATAATAAATATATTTACAAAGAGCAACACTGTACATTGTGATATTTTGTTATTGTTAAAACTAAAAGAAATACAGAACAGCCTCAAGTTGCAAAGGTCTTTCGTTCCAGGATAACCACTGTGACTGAAAATGCAGTAGCTTGACTCTTTAATATCTGAAGCTGATAAGATCAATATTCTATTTATTTCTAGGAGTCATCTTAGAAAATACTAGCTAATAAAAACAATACAACGAATATCATTATGTGACTAATTTCATAAACTTTTCAAATGAATTCTTACAGCCTACAGAGAGGGAACAGGAGCAGCAATCTGGTATTTCATTACATCTGAGGTTAAGAAAAACAATATCACGCAGAGGTCCCAGCTCATTAATCTGACAATGATTTGACAAGCCAATATAAGTGATCGCAAACAAGCCGCCGTCATTATCGCAAACAGGCAGGAGCGCGGTCAATCACAACCTTGGGATGCAGTCACATATGCGTGGTCCATAAACTCATAGGGGGATTTTTATCAAAGGCTTTAGACTGGTTTTTCCTGTCTAAATTTGTCGCACAGAAAGTCGCAGTCTAAATGTGTGCGACTTTTCTGCGACTTTTGCTCTAGAGGATTTTTAGAACATGATGCATGCAAGTCTATTTTAGACGGAAATGCATTGGAAAATGCATTGGTGCTGAATTTATCAAAAGCTAATTTTCAGCGACAAGTCGAATCGGCTGAAAGTACGCCAAAATGTGAGACCTTTTTGGAGCAGGTTTAAAGGGGTACTCCGGTGAAAACCTTTTTTCTTTTAAATCAACTGGTGCCAGAAAGTTAAACATATTTGTAAATTATTTCTATTAAAAAATCTTAATCCTTCCAGTACTTATTAGCTGCTGAATGCTACAGAGGAAATTCCTTTCTTTTTGGAACACTGATGACATCATGAGCACAGTGCTCTCTGCTGACATCTCTGTCCATTGTAGCAACCGTGCATAGCAGATGTATGCTAAGGGCAGCATGGTGACTCAGTGGTTAGCACTGCTGCCTTGCAGCTCTGGGGCCTTGGGTTCAAATCCCACTAAGGACAACAATAAATAAAGAGTTATTATAATTATAATGATGTCAGCAAAGAGCACTGTGCTCGTGATGTCATCAGAGAGAATTCCAAAAAGAAAAGAATTTCCTCTGTAGTATTCAGCAGCTAATAAGTACAGGAAGGATTAAGATTTTTTAATAGAAGTAATTTACAAATCTGTTTAACTTTCTGGCACCAGTTGATTTAAAAGAAAAAAGGTTTTCACCGGAGTACCCCTTTAAATACAGTCTAAAGCATAGATCACGAAGTCTGTGCACAGAATTTATCAAGAGCCGTGCGACTTTTGATAAATTAGGTGCACAATAGACCAGCCTAACCCTCTGTAGTTTGGTCTATATTGATGCGGGACATAGACAGCTATCCCCCATAGAGTCCTTTATCTAAGACAATGGCCCTCATTTACTAAGAGTGGATTGTCTGTTTGTGTTTCTTTTTTCTGGTTTCAACCTTTTTTTAACTTGGTATTTACTAATCTGTCGCACTTTTCTTGATATTTTTAGTTGCAGGGAAAAATTATGTCGCAAGGTAATTTCTGTCGCATGGTTTATTCGACTTCTAATCATAAAAAGTGTCAACACATCGTAGGACTACTCATTTCTGAGGGGCGCCCTCAATTCCTCAGGTCCGAGTTACAGTGTGTGGATACAGTACTTTATATATAAATCTTTCCATGAATACATTAACCAATTAAACATTTTAAAGTGTACCTGTCGTCAACAAAAACTTTTTATATAATGTAGATAATACCATTATATAAATATTTGTAATATACATTGGTTAAAAAATGTGTATATTTTTGTCTCTGCAGCTATTGCCTGTGTGTCTCTATGAGGAGTCCAAATACAGGAAGTGAGGGTGGACAAGCAGGGCTCTGTGCACTAAGAAAAAGCAGCACAGTGTGCACTGAGGCTCTATAACAGTGATCTCCAATCTGCGGACCTCCAAATGTTGCAAAACTACAACTCCCAGCATGCCCGGACAGCCAAAGGCTGTCCGGGCACGCTGGGAGTTGTAGTTTTGCAAAATCGGGAGGTCGGCAGGTTGGAGACCACTGCTCTATAACATGCTCCTGGCTCATACATCAGGATTATTGACAAGCCAGGAGTCTGCTTGTCCTACTCTCACTTCATGTTTTTGGACTCATCATAGAGACACACAGACAATATCTGCAGGGAGAGCATTTTTTTCACCCAAAAATATACACAATTTTTTATCAATGTATATTACAAATATACATATAATGGTATTATCTACATTATATAAAAAGTTTTTGTTGACGACAGGAACACTTTAAGTTTGCTGGGTCTGAATGCCATTGGAGACTGAGTATGATGTCAGCCTCCAGGGTCTGTTGGTGGTGTATAGGAATGAATGGGCTAGATCTATGACATTGTGATTTTTTGCCCATTGAAATCAATGGGCCCATTGTGATCTTGCGGCAAACAGGGTAGAAAGCTAAACTATATTATACTGTTGTCCAACATATGGACCCAAGTTCACATCATTATCTCCAAATGCCGAACTAACAGACTATACTTCCGTCTATTGCATACAGTGGTGCTTTCTATGTCTTATATTTTAGTAACCATTTACTGCATTTATCTCCCCACAGGGGCCCTGTGAAAGGAGATTTTATTACACAATATTATGCTATATGTATTTTAATAAATATATATATATTGCTTGCATCATAAATTTGAAGCACGGTTCCTTTAATTATTCATCATGTATCAGTACATCTGATATTAGCCTTGAGTTATGGTACAATTCTTTTTTCCTTTTTTTACAAATATATATTTCACCTAAGGTGTAGGTGTTTAGCTCTATAGTACCTCGGCTAATTAATCGTGAGCTGCACATACCACTATTTTTATCAAATTTTATTTTTGTTAAAACAAAATTCTTTTTCATCTAGAAGCAGGGGACCATTATCGGGAGCGGGTGCACGGAGACCCACGGAGATCAGGACATTGGAAGACAGTTAAGATAATGTTTAATTTTATGTGATTTATTAATACATGATGTAATGTTGAATGAAGGAATGCTGCATGAATGATTGATGTGTTTGATCGATGTGTATGATTGACGGGTGATTTATGTAGAACATGTCATGTTGGTTATTTTTATTGTATTTTTCATGTAGATATTTATAGTAAAATATGTGATTTTAATATAAACTTATTGTTAATACATACATTTTTATGTAATGTGTATTTTTTTGTAAAATGTAAAATATGATAGATACGAGTTTTACATTTGCGCTAACCCAGTGTTTGTTTCCCCACAAACCAGGGTGCCTCCAGCTGTTGCAAAACTACAACACCCAGAATGCCCTGACAGCCAAAGGCTGTCCAGGCATGCTGGGAGTTGTAGTTTTGCAACAGCTGGAGGCACCCTGGTTCATTGGCAAACAATGCACTAACCTATTTCTGTTTTTTTCTCTTTTAAATTTCCCTCTATTTTCACTGAACTGGTTAGTAGGTTAATGAAATGCATAGTAAATTGCCGTGGGACATTTTTTTTTATTGAGAAAGCCATAAATGTTCGAAAGAGCAATTGTCAAATTATGTCTGTGGTTTTGTCAATAAAAAAAATTCCTACAGCAATTTACTATGCATTTCATTAACCTACTAACCAGTTCAGTGAAAAGAGAGGGAAATTTAAAATAGAAAAACCAGAAATAGGTTAGTGCATTGTTTGCCAACGAACCAGGGTGCCTCCAGCTGTTGCAAAACTACAATGCTCAGCATGCCAGGACAGCCTTTGGCTGTCAGGGCATGCTGGGTGTTGTATTTTTGCAACAGCTGGAGGCACCCTGGTTTGGGGGGTAACAGAAACACTGGGTTAGCGCAAGTGTAAAACACATTTTCAAAAAAATACACATTACATAAAAATTTATGTATTAACAATAAGTATATATTAAAATCACATATTTTACTATAAATATCTACATGAAAAATACAATAAAAATTACCAACATGACATGTTATACATAAATCAAACACATCTATCAAACACATCAATCATTCATGCAGCATTCATTCAACATTACATCATGTATTAATAAAACACATAAAATGATTATTTTACCTGTCTTCCAATGTTCTTTGCGGCTCCCTTATTTTTCTGCACCCGCTCCTGATAATGGTCCCTTGCTTCTAAATAAAAAAAAAATGTTGTTATCAAAAAAATTAAATTAGTTTCTCACAATTCCCTACAGCATCTTTCTTTTTCGTGGTAACCTTGCAAAAGGGCAAAAATAAAAAAAATTTGGAAAAGCTAAAACCTTGCTTAAAAATAAAATTGTGCAAGAAAAAAAAAAATTACAAGTAAAAATTGCTTGAAAAAGACGAGGCAGGCAAAGGAGCAAACAGCCAGAGAATTTACTCCGCTTTATGAAACTTTATACATGCTTTAAAGTGTCAGGTTTTCTTTCCAGATAATTCACATGAATTTCCGAGTGGTTTTAGGAAAAGACGAGTGATTTTGGCTGAAATGTCGGGAACAAGCCCCTTTTTAAGGTCTTTTTTTTTCACTCTGAGTGATTCGGATTCTGACAGGTTTTTTCCTGGCGCACATTCTGTCGCACGTTCCGTGCCACAGAATTTAGGCGCAAAAGCCGACAAAAAGAGTTGGAATCATGTTAGTAAATGAGGGCATATAAGCAGCATCCTTCCATGCTTTCACTTAAGGACTGTGCCCTTGGACCTCTGATCTCCTTCTTAATTTTATTATTCATCTCATTGAATTAATAGCAGATAACAAATATATACAGTGGGGATCCAAAGTTTGGGCACCCCAGGTATATTGTATTAATGTGCATAAAGAAGCCAAGGAAAGATGGAAAAATCTCCAAAAGGCATTACAGATTAGACATTCTTATAATATTTCAACAAAAGTTAGATTTTATTTCCATCATTTACACTTTCAAAATAACAGAAAAAAAAATGGTGTCTGCAAAAGTTTGGGCACCCTGCAGAGTTAATATCTTGTACTAACCCCTTTGGCAAGTATCACAGCTTGTAAATGCTTTTTGTAGCCAGCCAAGAGTCTTTCAATACCTGTTTAAGGTATCTTTGCCCATTCTTCCTTACAAAAGTCTTCCAGTTCTTTGATATTTCTGGGCTGTCTGTCATGCACTGTTCTTTTAAGGTCTATCCACAGATTTTCAATTATGTTGAGGTCAGGAGATTGTGAAGGCCATGGCAAAACCTTCAGTTTACGCCTCTTGATGTAATCCCCCATGGATTTCGAGGTGTGTTTAGGATCATTATCCATTTGTAGAAGCCATCCTCTCTTTAACTTCAGCTTTTTCACAGATTGCATCATTTGCTGAAATTTTATTGAATCAATTTTTCCTTCTACTCTTGAGATGTTCCCTGTGTCACTGGCTGCATTACAACCCCAAAGCATGATTGATCCCCCCCCCCCCCATGCTTAACAGTTGGACAGAGGTTCTTTTCATTAAATTCTGTTCCCCTTCTTCTCCAAACGTAACTTTGCTCATTCCGGCCAAAAAGTTCAATTTTAACCTCATCGGTCCACAGAAATTGTTTCCAAGATGCATCAGGCTTGTCTACATGTTCATTTGCAAAGTTCAAACGCTGATTTTTGTGGTGAGCACGTAGAAGAGAATTTCTGCTGATGACTCTTCCATGAAGACCATATTTGTACAAGTATCTCTTTATAGTGGAATAGTGTACCACAAGTCCAGTGTCTGCCAGATCTTTCTGGAGGGATTGTGCAGTCAAATGTGGGTTTTGAATTGTTTTTCTCACAATCCTGCGAGCTGTTCTGTCTGATATTTTTCATGGTCTTCCAGATCTTGCTTTAACTTCCACTGTTCCTGATGACTGCCATTTCTTAAAGGGGTACTCCGGTGCTTAGACATCTTATCCCCTATCCAAAGGATAGGGGATAAGATTTCTGATCGCGGGAGTCCCGCCGCTGGGGACCCCCGTGATCTTGCTTGCAGCACCCCGTTTGAGGTCACACGGGGGCGGAGGCGTGATATCACACGCCGCCGGCCCCGTGATCGACAGTAATCAGACCCGGAGCGAACACGCTCCGGGGACTGATTACAAACGGGGTGCCGCGTGGAAGATCACAGGGGTCCCCAGCGGCGAGACTCCCGCGATCAGGCATCTTATCCCCTATCCTTTGGATAAGGGATAAGATGTCTAAGCACCGAAGAACCCCTTTAATTACATTCCGAACAGAGGATATTGACATCTCGTTTTGCTATCTTCTTATAGCCTTCTCCAGCTTTGTGAGCATCAACTATTTTCAGTTTCAGATTTCTAGACAACTCCTTAGAAGAACCCATGGTGCTGATTGTTAGGGAAAGGTCAGATGAGTCTGGGCATTTAAAACCTTTGAGATTGACATCACCTGGTCTTCACAGATGATGATTGAGAACAATCCATGACACTGGCAGGTCTCAGCTTTGCAAAGGGGGCAGTGCATGCTATAAATTCTGCAGGGTGTCCAAACTTTTGCAGACGCCATTTTTTTGTTTTCTGTTATTTTGAAAGTGTAAATGAAGGAAATAAAATCTAACTTTTGTTGACATATTATAAGAATGTCTAATCTGTAATTTGATGCCTTTTGGAAGAGATTTTTCCATCTTTCCTTGGCTTCTTTATGCACATTAATACAAATTTTTACCTGGGGTGCCCAAACTTGTGATCACCACTGTATTAACAATGGAAGCTTCTCCTGCCTCTGGAATAAATAGCTACTTATAATTTATGAATAACAATATGTCAAAGTCACACCTTGGGGACTCAGCGTTTTTTTGTTTTTTTTTTTGCACTTTTTGCACTTTCGTTTTTTCCTCCTCACCTTTTAAAAATCCTAACCCTTTCAATTTTGCATCTATAGACCCAAATGATGGCTTATTTTTTGCGCCATCAATTCTACTTTGTAATGACATCAGTCATTTTACCCAAAAAGATTTCACTGCGGTGGTTCCAATCAGCCCGACTGAACTGCTGGAATGCTTTTTCTTACAATTTAGACGTGGCGATCAACTTTGAACACCACGTATAAAGGGTTTATAGCAGGCGTCACCACGATCGGTGACGCGTGCTATTAGCCCCGGGTCCCGGCTACTGTTAGACGCTGGGACCGACCTGATATGATGCGGGGTCACCATGTGACCCAGCGTTATATTGCGGGAGCGGGACTCAGGAAGTACAGGTATGCCCTGAGTCCCCAAGAGGTTAAAGGGAATTTGTCAGCTTCAATTCACATTCCTATCTGCTGACACTGTTTGATAGCTGTTAGGACAAGGAGACGCATGGTACCTTTCATATATCTGTCTGTGCGTTTATAACTTTAATGTTTTTATTCCCTGGTCCCAAATGTCAAAAAGGCATGTCAAAGCCCATGTAGTGCTAAGGGCTAGAACACCTCCTCTCTTCTACACCTATCCCTTCCAGTGCTGGGCCCTGTTTCCAAATCTCATTTCTGGAAACAGAACTCAGTTTCCAGCTGACTTTCAATCAAGCAGGGTTAGGGATGGGCATCAGGGGCTTGGAAATGCCTTTTTGACACTTGGCATTTATTAGGGAAGCACAGAGAGATATATATGAAAGGTACTATGTCTTAACAGCTATCTAACAGGGTCAGCAGTTAGAAATGTGAATTACAGCTGACAGGATCTCTTCAAGTTCATTACATATCATTTTCTCTAGACTACAGGGTATCAAAAGACACAGACGTTTCTGCACAACTACAAGATGACACTTTAATAAATGTATTAAATAGTTCATGTCAAATCATTTATCAGAACTATAAATTCTGAAGCAGTATGATAGTTTAAGGCTAGCTTTATATCTGCCCTAATATTTCCAGTTCTTCCAACAGCCCCCAATGGACTCCTCTATAATGGGGTACATCATTTTTTTTGTCATGGTGTCCATGATTTTACAAGCTTTTTTTTTACAGATTAACATTTTCACTAATTTCTTTTGCTGAAATACTATTTTAAAAAAGTTTAGTTATAAAGGGCCACAAAAATCAAGTTAAAGCAACACAAGGTATCCATTATAAACACAAGAATATCAAGTTAAAGCAACACAAGGTATCCATTATAAACACAAGCATATGGTTCGTTTCAATCTTAGGTAAGTATGGTAGGTTTTTTAGGATCTATTGGTAGAATTCTCAAAGGTCCTGAAAAGATCACTGATGCCATGGTACCTCGATATGGCTTATGGATCCATACAAATTCAAAGTCATACAAAGCTCTAACACAGTACCCATAGCAGTCTACAAGAATCTACCGAACCTCTGTATAAATCTCACTTTATTTACTGTGGCCCAAAATACCATAAAGGCATGCTCTCTTGGATGTCACATTGGCCCTCATTTACTAAAGTCCAACTGACTCTTTTTCTCTGTGCAACTATTTATTCAACCAAATTTTACACCGCACAACCGACACTTTAGAAACCGCTCTGAGTGTTTTTTTTTTCTCTCTGAAATGTTTTATGCAAAAATAGGCATTTTACTGACAAAAACAAAAAAATACTCTGAGTACTTCCAAAATGACTTGAGAAAATGTGTGGGTTTGCCTCACACAATAACCGACAGCCAAGAGGCTGAGTGAAATTCCAAAAATGGAGTGATTTCTAACAAGGGACTGTTTGCCATTGTGTTTTTTGTGAAAGTAACTTGTTTTATAACCTGAAAAAATTTTGTACAGTTAAACACTTTTATGAATAAAATATTGAACACTTTTGTGATAGTTAATGTTTAATTTTTTTTTCTTTTTAACACATTAGCAATATTAAGTTTAAATCAATTTAACACCCAAGCTGATAAACAAGGATAATTGTTGTAATGTTTGAAAAATTATAACACATGAATACTTTTGATTCATGAAAACATTTTTAAACAAACAAGTTTTGACTCACACAACTAATGTCTTTAGCTCGGAATTTGTGCAACGCAATTGACTAGTGCAACACAAAAAAAAACATGAAACAGAAAAATAACCGACATGTGCGACAGAATAGTAAATAGGCCTGAAAAAAAGACGAGTGATATTGAAAACACTCCACAATTAACACTCCAATTTTAGTAAATGAGGACCATTGTGTAAACAGAGTATCTGTAAAATATGGTGTTGTTTGGCAGCAACATATAGTGCGACACAGAATGTTATGATGGATTGTGCTATTTATACATTTCACGCACAGGGCTCTTCAGCCTGTGCTTCCTTTGGGACAAAGATGATGCTGCAGCCGGACAGAATTATGTTCTGGATGGTATGGGGACCCCTAGTGGTCTTATTTAAAAGCCATGATTTCTATAAAAAAGAAAAAACATTTATGAAGTATATTAGAAAGGTTATGCTTTTCCAAGATGAACAAGATATTATATATATATATATATATATATATATATCCTCTTAAGGACGCAGGGCGTATGGATACGCCCTGCACTCCGAGTCATTCAGCAGGCATCCCGGCATATCGCCCAGGGGGGTCATTATGCCTCCCCATGTCGGCGATCGCCACAGATCGCTGGACAATTCAGTCCAGCGATCTGCGGCGATTCCGGGTTAATCGGGTCTCCAGTGACCCGGTGATCCGGAATTAATGGCTGATCGGAGTCGTCTCTGAAGGCCCCGAACAGCCAGAGCCAGCAGGGGTGAGGTGGCACTGGTGCCACCTCACGATCGCCCTGATTCGTCGGCCGGATTACCGGCCGACCAATCAGGGCGCCTGCTGCGGGTGTCACTCCCGCACCCGCTCCGCCCCTCTTCCGGAGGACGTGAGCGGGTGCGGGAAGACGACCCCGGGTGCTGGGGACCCCGAACCCAGGCGTCCCTGTTGGGATCGGGGCCCCAGGAGCGACGGCGGCGGCGGGACTGACCTGTTCCCTGAGCAGCAGCAGGAGGTGAGTGACAGCCTCCTGCTGTTGCTTAGCAACAGCTCCCAGCATGCAAAAAGGGCATGCTGGGAGCTGTAGTTATGCAACAGCAGGAGGCAGACCACCACAACTCCCAGCATTCCCTTATGGGCATGCTGGGACTTATGGTTTTGCAACAGCTGGAGGCACATTTTTTCTATGGAAAAGTGTACCTTCAGCTGTTGTATAACTACAACTCCCAGCTTGCACAAACAGCTAAAGTGCATGCTGGGAGTTGTAGTGGTGCATCTGCTGGTTGCATAACTACAACTCCCAGCATGCCCATTGGCTGTCGGTGACTGCTGAGAGTTGTAGTTTTGCAACAGCTGAAGGCACACTGGTTGTGAAACTCATTTTTTTTTTAACTAACTCAGTGTTTCACGACCGGTGTGCCTCCAGCTGTTGCAAACTACAACTCCCAGCAGTCACCTTACACCGTACATGCTGGGAGTTGTAGTTTTGCAACAGCTGGAGGCACACTGGTTTTGAAACACTGAGTAAGGTCACAAACTCAGTGATACATAACCAGTGTGCCTACAGCTGTTGCAAAACTAAAACTCTCAGCATGTACAGTCTGTCAGTGCATGCTGGGAGTTGTAGTTTTGCAACAGCTGGATGTCCGTCTGTCCGTCCTCCCCCCCCCCCCCCCCCCCCAATGTGAATGTACAGGGTACACTCACATGGGCGGAGGTTTACAGCAAGTAACGGGCTGCAAGTTTGAGCTGCGGCAAATTTTCTGCAACAGCTCAAACTGCCAGCGAGCAACTACTGTGAACCCCCGCCCGTGCGACTGTACCCTAAAAACACTACACTACACTAACACAAAAAATAAAATAAAAAGTAAAAAACACTGCATATACACATACCCCTACACAGCCCCCCTCCCCTCCCCAATAAAAATGAAAAACATCTGGTACGCCACAGTCTCCAAAACGGAGCCTCCAGCTGTTGCAAAACAACTACTTCCAATATTGCCAGATAGCCGTTGACTGTCTAGGCATGCTGGGAGTTTTACAACAGCTGGAGGCACCCTGTTTGGGAATTACTGGTGTAGAACACCCCTATGTCCACCCCTATGCAATCCCTAATTTAGGCCTCAAATGCGCATGGCGCTCTCACTTTGGAGCCCTGTCGTATTTCAAGGCAACAGTTTAGGGCCACATATGGGGTATCGCCGTACTCGGGAGAAATTGTGTTACAAATTTTGGGGGGTATTTCCTGCTTTTACCCTTTTTAAAAATGTAAAATTTTTGGGGAAAGAAGCATTTTAGGTAAAAATATATATATATTTTTTTACATATGCAATAGTCGTGAAACGCCTGTGGGGTAGTAAGGTTCACTTAACCCCTTGTTACATTCCCCGAGGGCTCTAGTTTCCAAAATGGTATGCCATGTGTTTTTTTTTTGCTGTCCTGGCACCATAGGGGCTTCCTAAATGCGGCATGCCCCCAGAGCAAAATTTGCTTTCAAAAAGCCAAATGTGACTCCTTCTCTTCTGAGACCTGTAGTGCGCCAGCAGAGCACTTTTCACCCCCATATGGGGTGTTTTCTGAATCGGGAGAAATTGGACTTCAAATTTTGGGGGGTATTTTCTGCTATTACCCTTTTTAAAAATGTAAAACTTTTGGGAAACCAAGCATTTTAGGTAAAAAAAATTTTTTTTTTTTTTTACATATGCAAAAGTCGTGAATCACCTGTGGGGTATTAAGGTTCACTTTACCCCTTGTTATGTTCCCCGAGGAGTCTAGTTTCCAAAATGGTATGCCATGTGGGGTTTTTTGCTGTTCTGGCACCATAGGGGCTTCCTAAAGATGACATGCCCCCCAAAAACCATTTGACGCTCCTTCCCTTCTGAGCCCTCTACTGCGCCTGCCGAACAATTAACATAGACATATGAGGTATGTCCTTACTCAAGAGAAATTGGGTTTCAAATACAAGTAAAAATTTTCTCCTTTTTACCCCTTGCAAAAATTCAAAAATTGGGTCTACAAGAACATGCGAGTGTAAAAAATGAAGATTGTGAATTTTCTCCTTCACTTTGCTGCTATTCCTGTGAAACCCCTAAAGGGTTAAAACGCTTACTGCAGTTTTTATAATGGGGTCATTTGTGGGGTATTTCTAATATGAAGACCCTTCAAATCCACTTCAAACCTGAACTGGTCCCTGAAAAAAAGCGAGTTTCAAAATTTTGTGGAAAATTGCTGCGGAACTTTGAAGCCCTCTGGTGTCTTCCAAAAGTAAAAACTCATCAATTTTATGATGCAAACATAAAGAAGACATATTGTTTATGTGAATAAAAAAAAAATATTTGGAATATCCATTTTCCTTACAAGCAGAGAGCTTCAAAGTTAGAAAAATGCTAAATTTTCTAATTTTTCATCAAATTTTGGGATTTTTCACCAAGAAAGGATGCAAGTTACCACAAAATTTTACCACTATGTTAAAGTAGAATATGTCACGAAAAAACAATCTCGGAATCAGAATGATAACTAAAAGCATTCCAGAGTTATTAATGTTTAAAGTGACAGTGGTCAGATTTGCAAAAAATGGCCGAGTCCTTAAGGTGAAAAATGGTCAAGTCCTTAAGGGGATATAACAGAAAAAGAGGGGGTGGAGGAGCACCGTGTTATAGGATTCCAGATCCCCGTGGGTGCAGAGCTCCGGGAATAGACCAGTTCCCACGAAATATAAAGAGAAAATGGAAGCGGCACTCCAACTTGTAAGTGAAAAATAATGAAGGTTTATTCACACATCTGTGCACAGATGTGTGAATAAACCTTCATTATTTTTCACTTACAAGTTGGAGTGCCGCTTCCATTTTCTCTTTATATATATATATATATATATATATATATATATATATTTGCTTTAAGGGTGTAGTAGGTCTAAGACATTGGCTGTCAATAGATGACTTATAATGTACACAAGGCGTATTGTGTCTTCCTAAGCTAAATGGGGCTTGCATATAATGGAGCGTTTAAGGAATATAGAAAATAATGGCATTGCTTTTGTGTTGCTGGGGTACATTATCACATGATAGAGTGTGTTGAGTCATTTTTATTTGTGTTCCTCAATACTACAATAGTCTGGTAAAAACCAATATAGGCCACAAATAAAAAAAAACTTCCTCTTCTGTGTCATTGCAAAATGAAATGCTTTTTATGACAAGAGCTTTAACCATATTGACTGCCAGCAAGGCATCTATAAGGGGGGCTAAGGGGCAGAAACTGATAAGGCAATTAAACCAATCTCTAAAACAAAAGTAAGATTTTCCTTCCCTCTAAGCCCTTAAAGAGGAACTCTGGTACTTTTCTTCTTATCCCACATAAAGACGGAATAGAAGATAAGTGCCTGATCATGGAGGTCAAACTGCTGGGATCTCCAGCAATCTCCTGCCCAGCACCCTGAGGTTCTGAAGATTTCTGTTCAGAACAATGGAAGAGCCGGAGATACACAAGTACAGTGTATCTCTGGCTCTCCCATAGACAGTGCATGGAGGGGGCTTGTCGAACACTGCCGCTCCATGAGGGAGTACTCCCTCACATTAGGTTTATTTATAATAAGCCAATTCTATGTGATGAGTCCCCATATACATCACTGTTGAATGATGAACACTCACAAAGGAGAAAAAAAATCTAAAAGTAAGGAAACATTTGGCCTTTCAAGAACACTGGTGACTAGTGTTTCTCCTCAAATGCATCCAACTAGATCAATAAGGAAACTTTCTGAAACTTTTATCTGTAAAGAGATAATGGATCAACACTGTCAGATGCATTAGTAAAGACATTGATTTGCACATGAGGTTAGTGTGATGGACTGAAATAATTATAAGTATCTATGTTCTGTGATGAAATATTGACTGACACAATAAAACCAAATGTCACACAGTACAGGAGCAGACACTGGGGCCTTAGATCTAGTTTACAAAGTTGGAAAGGAACTGCTGTTTATCAGATGATATATTGACATGTTGCTCAACCGTGGCTTCATGCTATGCAAAAACCGATATGACACAGCATGCTGGCATGCATCTAGATGATCTCATTTGTTCTGTTAGAGTACTCAAAAAAAATTGTAATCACTGTTATTTAAACATTATACATAAATAAATACACTATTGAGGAAACAAGGTATGAAAGAAATATTTCCCACCTATGTGACAAAACCATTACAACTTACATTAAGGTTAAAAGGGGTTTACCATAAGGATAAATCAGGCTAAACTGATGCATTTTGTGAAACTAAACATTTTTGCAAATACAAGTAATTATTAGAAATCAATAGTTTTTGAAAGGTGGCCCTACCAATATAGACTGGATGCTCTCTTGTTTTTTTTCCCTTTAGGCAGTTTCCAATTCTGGTCAGACATGCTCAGTCACTCAGTTCTCCTCACACACAGTGAATCAACAGCCAAATAGACTGCAACATCATACTGCTACAATGGTTTTCTAGAAGTAACTCATTCACTGTAATAAATATGTATGTGGGAGTCTGGCTGAATATTCATTGGCCAGGTTGAGGTAAATGTAACTCATATAATATTATGTCCTGCTATAGCTTCTATATTACAGGCTGTAACAATAAATCGACTAGGCAGAGGAGGAGTAGGATATTATTCACTATAATAACACTTTATGCTGTGTGATGAGAAAAGAGATTGTTACGCCGAGCCCTCCGGGTCCCTGCTCCTCCCCGGAGCGCTCGCGGCGTTTCTCTCTCTGCAGCGCCCTGGTCACACCCGCTGACCGGGAGCGCTGCACTGACACTGCCGGCGGGGATGCGATTTGCATAGCGGGACGCGCCCGCTCGCGAATCGCATCCCAAGTCACTCACCTGTCCCAGCCCCCAGCTGTCATGTCCTGGCACGCGTGGCTCCGCTCCTTAGGGCGCGCGCGCGCCAGCTCTCTAAGATTTAAAGGGCCAGTGCACCAATGATTGGTGCCTGGCCCAATCAGCCTAATTAGCTTCCACCTGCTCCCTGGCTATATTACCTCACTTCCCCTGCACTTCCTTGCCGGATCTTGTTGCCTTGTGCCAGTGAAAGCGTTTAGTGTTGTCCAAAGCCTGTGTTCCAGATCTCCTGCTATCCTCTTTGACTACGAACCTTGCCGCCTGCCCCGACCTTCTGCTATGTCTGACCTTGCCTCTGTCTAGTCCTTCTGTCCCACGCCTTCTCAGCAGTCAGAGAGGTTGAGCCGTTGCCGGTGGATACGACTTGGTTGCTACCGCCGCTGCAAGACCATCCCGCTTTGCGGCGGGCTCTGGTGAAAACCAGTAGCAACTTAGAACCGGTCCACCGACACGGTCCACGCCAATCCCTCTCTGGCACAGAGGATCCACCTCCAGCCAGCCGAATCGTGACAGAGATAACTTTACCATTATGAAGATTACATTCTTCTGATGGATGACACTCATTATGCAGCATAGGAATGAACATTTACACTAATGACTGCTGGGAAATGAAGTTCAAAGCAAATCATGTGAGTCAGAAGCTCCGCCTACCAAACAGATTTTTATTTAAAAAGGGGAGAGGATAAAAAGAAGGCAGAGACAAAGAAATGTATATGTTATATTAGGTAGACATATAATTACATTCAAACAAACAAAATATTAAGTTTGCTGTCAAAAGTGAATCATGGTAAAAACCTCTTCAAGCAGCAAGCTTGTATTATCATAATTATGCATAAATGCTATTGTGCAGTAATAGTACTACTACAGTTAAAAGAGGACAACTGTGCCCAGGAAAGAGTTGGTAAGGAAGGCAGCTGACACCCTTGACCAAGGGTCTTCAACTTGTGGCTTTCCAACTGCTACAAAATACATCTTATTACAGTACCGACTGCTTTAACGCACAAAAAGCATTTTCACTCACAAGTGGCTGCTGTTAGTGGTGGAGGTAACACACAGACACGTCTACTAGAAGACACCTAGCACGACAGCTTTTGTGTCCCTTCAAGCCTGCCAAAGTTGATCGGAACAGGGGAGGAGGACTGGAGAATGCACTGCCACTGTGAACACACTGAACAGTAGCTGCTTACAGCCTGTGGCACCGTAACACTTACTACTAAATGGGGGCAGAGTGGAGGCCTAACTTCTATATGGGGACAGTATAGAGCCTTGCTACTATATAAAGACTGTATGAGTAGGGGCTTACTAATATATGGGGACTGTATGAGGGGTCTACTACTAAATGCAGGCAGTATAGGGGTATAACTACTAAATGTGGGCTGTATGAGGGGTGTAAGTATTATATAGGGTTGTACAAGGGGCCTATCCACTATATTGGGGCAATATGAGGTCAACTACTATATGGGAGCAATGTGAAGGCCTACTACTATATGGCGCAGTATAGGGCCTAATGCTAAATGGTAGCAGTATGAAGGCCTACTACTATATGGGAGGAGTATTGGGGCCTAGTGCTACATCGGGACACTATGGAGGCCTACCGCTACATGGGGGCAATATTGGGGCCTAACTGGTATAATACAAAGTGGGAACTATTACTGTGTGGGGCAATACACGTGGGAATATTGGTCTTTTGTATAGTGGATATTATTCGGTAACAGTAAAGCAGTATAAGTCAGTGGTAATGGTAGTGGTGGTCATGGTGTTTCTGTATTTTTCCCTTGTGTGCAAGTATTTCATTTTGTCTGCAGAGGCAGATAATTTGTTTTTTTTTTGTACTGGTATTATTGGTAATAATTTATATTGAATTAGTTTTTATGTATTTATAATTTATATAGCATTTTTGTGTATTGTATTGTTTATAACTTTTTGTGTGTAAAGATGCTGTTATTTAAAGGGGTATTCCAGGCAAAACCTTTTTTTATATATATCATTTTTATATATATATCAACTGGCTCCGGAAAGTTAAACAGATTTGAAAATTACTTCTATTACAAAATCTTAATCCTTCCAATAGTTATTAGCTTCTGAAGTTTTCTGTCTAACTGCTCAGTGATGATGTCATGTCCCAGGAGCTGTGCATGATGGGAGAATATCCCCATAGGAACTGCACAGCTCCCGGGACGTGAGTCATCAGAGAGCAGTTAGACAGAAAACAACAACTCAACTTCAGAAGCTAATAACTAAGCTAAGTTTTGGCCTGGAATACCCCTTTAACAATGTGTAACTAAGTCTAACTCTGTAGCCTGTGAAATTCAGGGGTGAAGCATGTGGAGGGGTTGGGGTGAGAATAGGGGAGGAGACCAATGGTAGAGTCTAGCAGTGTGCTCTTGCTTTATTTTTTCAGGGGGCCTTTAGTGTTGTCAGTCTGCCCCTGCTTTTAATTAATCTTGATAATATTTGATTGATTTTAATGGACATATCTCCCTATTTCTTATTTATATGTGTGTATCATTTTCATAAGGACTTGAGAGCCATAGGTTGGAGATCACCATCTCACATGACTTAAAGGGGTATTCCAGGCAAAAACTTTTTTTATATATATCAACTGGCTCCGGAAAGTTAAACAGATTTGTAAATTACTTCTAATAAAAAATCTTAATCCTGCCAATAGTTATTAGCTTCTGAAGTTTTCTGTCTAACTCCTCAATGATGATGTCACGTCCCAGGAGCTGTGCATGATAGGAGAATATCCCTTGCATGATGGGAAAATATCCCCATAGGAGCTTCAGAAGCAACTCAACTTCAGAAGCTAATAACTATTGGAAGGATTAAGATTTTTTAATATAAGTAATTTACAAATCTGGGAAAATATATGTATATACCAGTCCTCAAGAACACTAGGGATGTGTAGAATAAAGAGGAAAGAAAATAGTGGATCTAATAAGGATTTATTAATATATGTATATAAGTAAGTAAATGCAAATAAATCACCAATCACTCTGCAGGGCCCTTGCAGGAATGAATTGGTAATAATCAATTAATATATAAATAAAAATGCAAATGAAAATGCAGATAAAAATGCAGATAAAAATAATATAGCAGAAATGCACCAATGTCCACTACGGTGGTTAGCAACGTGTCTCTTTTGGTTAGTAGTCACTCTTGGTCACAGTTAAGTCCAAGGATATTCAATTAAAAGAGTCACAGTTCAGTAATCAACTCCTATGATACTGTAGCCAAATATAGCAATAGTGGCGATAATAGCAACAGTTGTAGCAATTATGGCAGTAGTTTGTAGAGTATCGGTGCACAGCACCACTCACCCTTCTTCTCGGCTGTTAGCGATCCCGGCAAGCAATGATGTTCACAGGTAGCGATTTCGGCAGACCGCGCTGTCCTGTAGGTGATAAGAGCTGTTTGTATTGCCGGTCTGGATCGTAGCCTAGGTGAGTGGTTCTCCGGTAGGCTGTAAGTATCCTGGGCTGGCACGGGGAGGCGTCCGGCCTAGGGAGAACATGTCCAGGAACTCTGCCGTCCAGGGCTGTGAATGGAGATCTGGGAGCAGCTGCGTGTCTGAATGATGCGTTAGCTGCGCGCGTGTTGCAGGCCTGCGGGCCTTTTCTTCAGTGACAGTAAGGATACTGTCCTTAATGTCACTGAAGAAAAGGCCCGCAGGCCTTGAAACGCGTCTGACTTGCAAAAGCACCTTATACCACTTCTAAAGAGACTATATCCACACATGTTGGCTAGCAACTGCTGGATGCTCACAGAACTTGGACCACTGCAACACCCGCGCAGCTAACGCATCATTCAGACACGCAGCTGCTCCCAGATCTCCATTCACAGCCCTGGACGGCAGAGTTCCTGGACACGTTCTCCCTAGGCCGGACGCCTCCCCGTGCCAGCCCAGGATACTTACAGCCTACCGGAGAACCACTCACCTAGGCTACCATCCAGACCGGCAATACAAACAGCTCTTATCACCTACAGGACATCGCGGTCTGCCGATATCGCTACCTGTGAACATCATTGCTTGCCGGGATCGCTAACAGCCGAGAAGAAGGGTGAGTGGTGCTGTGCACCGATACTCTACAAACTACTGCCATAATTGCTACAACTGTTGCTATTATCGCCACTATTGCTATATTTGGCTACAGTATCATAGGAGTTGATTACTGAACTGTGACTCTTTTAATTGGATATCCTTGGACTTAACTGTGACCAAGAGTGACTACTTACCAAAAGAGACACGTTGCTAACCACCGTAGTGGACATTGGTGCATTTCTGCTATATTATTTTTATCTGCATTTTTATCTGCATTTTCATTTGCATTTTTATTTATATATTAATTGATTATTACCAATTCATTCCTGCAAGGGCCCTGCAGAGTGATTGGTGATTTATTTGCATTTACTTACTTATATACATATATTAATAAATCCTTATTAGATCCACTATTTTCTTTCCTCTTTATTCTACACATCCCTAGTGTTCTTGAGGACTGGTATATACATATATTTTCCCATTTTTTGACTAGGCCTGATTGGGTGAAGGCATCACCTTTAACCTCGAACACTCTCCTTACCTTTATCTTTAAGTGAGCTACACATCCTATTGTCCATATTTCTAATTTACAAATCTGTTTAACTTTACGGAGCCAGTTGATATATAAAAAAAGGTTTTTGCCTGGAATACCCCTTTAAAGTGTTCACTGTACTCACACAGCACCCTTTGATATATAATTTATTTATTTTTCTATGTAGATTACATCTTGCCACTTTGAAATATGTTGAAAAAAACTTTCATTTCTCAAGCAATACTTTTTCATATTTGGGAAGCTGGGCAGTCATTGAAACAGACTGATGAAGTGGCAGATATTTGAGTGAAAGATGCTGGTGCCAAGGGGGTGCAATGACATTTACTTTACACTGCAGTTGCTGTTTGACATATTTGAATTACTCTAGTTTTTTATAAAATTCCTGCCTTTTTTTCTATGGATTGTAAAGCGTATTCCTAATTAACTTGACTTTTAATCAGTCTAAACATATTTGATATCTAAGACATTCATTTCTAGGACTATAGCAATTACATCTTGGTTATTTGAGTAAATCTTTATCTATCTATCCATCCTTGTGTCTGTTCAGACTATACAACCAAACTAATGCCATAGTGGGTGGTCCAGACTACACAGCCAGACTGCTGTTCTGGGGTCGATTCAAGCTACAATGTAAGACTTTTGTTAAAGGGGTGGCGCAGACTACAGGCCAGACTGTTGTTATAAAGGGTGGTCCAGACTACTCAGTAAGGGCATCCCCTAAATGTAACATTTCATGCCAGACAATTGGGTAGCCTAGATATCAATGATATGATATCACAGTTAAGAGTAGCCAGTATAAATGCTTGATACTTAAAGGGGTATTCCAGGATTTTTTTTTTTATTTGACTATGCTACAGGGGCTGTAAAGTTAGTGTAGTTCATAATATAGTGTCTGTACCTGTGTGTGACGGTTTTCTCACAATTCTTCTGTGATTTTCACCCCAATATTTATTTTTTACAGCATACAAAATGACTGTTGTCTCAGATTTTTCCTAAGTTGCAATGCGGCTGAGACCTGACTTCATAAGTCAGCTGATGACCGGGAGCCTGTCTGCTTCAATGGGTGGAGGGATCGCTTGGTGGGAGAGAGATCAATCTGCAACTAATGCAATAGCTTTAAGCACCCTGATTGAAAACCACAGGTCTTTTGAATGGATGCAGCTCATTTATGTTTCAATGGGTGGGGTGGCTGATGTGTGGGAGGGAGGGCAATTAAATTATGGGATTTGTAGTAAAAAAAAGTAAACTGAAACAGGAAATACCAGTTCACAAAAAGCTAGCCACAGTGTTATGGTAATCTCACAACATAGCCATTTAGCCCCAAGACAAGCACAGATCCTTCCTAAGCATATCCATTACTGTCTGCCAGGTACGTACTAAAATCACCTTATGGTGGATAACCCCTTTAAGCAAACAAGCCTGGATTATAAAAGTTATCCTGCTCGTTGAACACTGATCAGTCACTAACTCTTTAAATACAGGCTTTTTAGATTTGTCTATCAGAACTCTGGGTGCCACAGTTCTACAATTCTGATGTGCTACAAGGCTGTGTCAAGTTTTTAACAAGTCTCCTTCTGGTCATTGTACTTATGGACTAAATATGAACAACAGTAAAATGTTAAATGGATATACAAATGAAAGGAAATCTGTCATCATTTTCACCTGCACTAACCACTTACACTGATGACAATTATACTTACCAGGTCCCTTTCCGTGCTTTGGTTCTTCTGCCATATTTTCTGGTCCGGGGCCGACTTGGAGCATGGAGGGTGCTTTGAGATGTTACCACTGCTGTTTGCTAGCAGCAGGACCCAGCAGAGAATAGTAGCGGTGACTTCACAAAGCTCCCTCCAGGCTCCAAGCCGGCCCCAGAAGGAAGATACAGAAGAAGATAGCAGGAGCACCGGAGCACTGAAAAGGATCAGGTAAGTATCGTTCTCATCAGTGTCACCTGCACTGTCTGTCTGTATTGACAGGTTAGTGCAGATGAAACTGATGACAAATTCCCTTTAAAGTAGGTTCAAGGAAGATGAAAACTTGCATTTTGCTCCAAAATGGTCTGGTCTAAACAGACCACAGTAAAGGGCCCAACAGGCTTTGAAAGAAGGACCTTAATGCATTTTATACATTCAAAGATAATGCACATGATATAATGTAAATACATACTAAGAGGGTAAGGAAGATAAATTGTTTTACAACTGCATAAACTTTATTCAAAGTTTCACTCTTACAAACCTGACGGCATCCAAGAATCTGTATGCGGCCTCCTCAATGTGTTCACTTGCTCCCACTTCAGGTCATTGAGTTCCGACTGACTGTAGCCACATGACTGGAACGGCTCATCGAATGAACAGCTACCTGAGAAAAGAACAAGCAGGATATAATGCATTAGTTTAAGTGATCAGAATAACTGTATAGTAGGAACTTATAAAAGTCTAAAAAAAACACATACCGTATATACTAGAGTATAAGCCGAGTTTTTCAGCACCTCGGCTTATACTCGAGTGAACTTTCCGCCCTCAGTGGTCTTCAACCTGCGGACCTCCAGATGTTTCAAAACTACAACTCCCAGCAAGCCCAGGCAGCCATCGGCTGTCCGGGCTTGCTGGGAATTGTAGTTTTGAAACATCTGGAGGTCCGCAGGTTGAAGACCACTGCGGCCTTCGTCATCATCCAGCCCCCCCTCTCACCCCCTTTAGTTCTGTAATCACTTCCGCTCGGCGTGACGTTAGGTTGGTCTGGTCCGGGCCATCTGTGCTGCAGGGACAGTCCGGTGGGGAGGGATAGTCGTTCCGGGCTGTCCATCTTCACCAGGGGGGTCTCTTCTCCGCGCTTCAGGCCCGGCCCTGGAATAGAGACAATGCCTTGACGATGACGCACAGCGACGTTCATGGGTAACGTCCCTGTGCGTCGTCGTCAAGGCAACATCTCTATTCCGGGCCCGAAGCGCGGAGAAGAGACGCCCCCGGTGAAGATGGACAGCCCGGAACGACTATCCCTCCGCACCGGACTGTCCCTGCAGCACAGATGGCCCGGACCAGCGCACCCTAACGTCCAGCCGAGCGGAGGTGAGTACAGAACTAAAGGGGGTGAGGGGGGGGCTGGATGATGTCGAAGGCCGCAGTGGTCTTCAACCTGCGGACCTCCAGATGGCTGCCCGGGCTTGATGGGAGTTGTAGTTTTGAAACATCTGGAGGTCCACAGGTTGAGGACCACTGTATCAGACATTGACAAGCGGTGATGATGAAGGGGAGTGGGGGGGGGGGCTGATGACATGTGGTGATGATGATGAAGGGGGGGTGATGATGGCAAGGGGATGATGAAGGGGGGGTGGGATAATGACAAGGGGATGATGAAGGGGGGGTGGGATGATAAGGGGATGATGAAGGGGGGTTGGGATAATGACAAGGGGATGATGAAGGGGGGTGTGTGGGATGATAAGGGGATGATGAAGGGGGGGTGGGATAATGACAAGGGGATGATGAAGGGGGGGTGGGATGATAAGGGGATGATGAAGGGGTGGGATAATGACAAGGGGATGATGAAGGGGGGTGTGTGGGATTATAAGGGGATGATGAAGGGGGGGTGGGATAATGACAAGGGGATGATGAAGGGGGGGTGTGGGATGATAAGGGGATGATGAAGGGGGGGGGAGTGGGATGATAAGGGGATGATGACAGCCGGTGATGATGAAGGGGTGTGGGATGATAAGGGGATGATGACAGGCGGTGATGATGAAGGGGGTGTGGGATGATGACAGGCAGTGATGATGAAGGGGGGGTGGGATGATGACAGGGGGGGGATGATGATAGGGTGATGATGATGAGGGTGTTAACGACAGGGATCTGGATGATGACAGGGGGATGATGTATTTCCCACCCTAGGCTTATAGTCGAGTCAATAACTTTTCCTGGGTTTTTGGGGTGAATATAGGGGCCTCGGCTTATATTTGGGTCGGCTTATACTCGAGTATATACGGTAGGCCATAATAGCCACCCGCCTTGTCTTGTAATATTTCGCTACAGATTTGTCCTTTTTTACTACACCTTTGGCTCAAAATAATAATAACCCAAAACATATGTCATGAGATAACAGCTAATCAAAAAAAAACTATACTATACTATACTCGCCTGTGGGATGTACATTTGGCCACCCAGTGTTTGTGATGGGCACCGCATCCTGTTAATTGTTTTGCTAGCACGTTGTGAACTTGAATTCTTAACTATACACAATTACAATGTCAGGTACAGTCCATAACCTATGTGGCAGGACCAGATGGGGTGGCAATACATCCACTGTATTACCTCCCCTCAAGCTACATCCCATGTGACCACACCTAGCCATCTCTAAATATATATTGAGAAGAAGAGTAGGATATAGGAATGGTATGCATATCTCTATATACCAGACTGCGGCAGCACTGTTAATCAGGTTTTAATAATACACTGTTTCTATGGGAATCTACTGTATGTGTCACTCATACTGGTACCAGAAGTCTCTGTACAATGAAATTGCACAGACTGTTCCATTCACAATGATTAGGATTAGACAACTCTGTCACAGGTATAGAGGGGAGGATTATTACACTGTCCTCTGAGCAGGAAGAGATAGTAGGTACTTTAGCTGCTCATGAGATGCTTTGCTGAGAGAGATCACAGGATTGACAACAAATCAGAGAGGAAGAGATGGTATGATAACATCTCAGGATGCTGTCTGATGAGAACCAGACAGGTGGCTGAGCTTCAGGGAAGTGAGAACACCATATAAAAGAAGTCCAGAATGTTATCAGGGATTGTGGAGAGAAAAAGGAGGCCCCCAGGTCCGGCGCCGCCCGGTCCACAAAGGCCCAGCCGAAACAGCGATGGAGGCCAAAGGCCCAAATTTTACTGCAATTGGGGCCGGAGGACTGGTCACCGGACGGAGGGGGCCGCTTTTGGCCTCCATCGCTGTTTCGGCTGGGCCTTTGTGGACCGGGCGGCGCCGGACCTGGGGGCCTCCTTTTTCTCTCCACAATCCATTATCCTACGGGTTCCTGCATAGGATACCAGTCAAGGCACCTCGGCTGCAGCACGGACACTTCCAACACCCCTGGAAACGGGGAGATACGCATAACCCTCAAGAGGGTCACCAGGTGAGAGTTTACCCTGCCAGGGTTTCTAACTGGGGCCCGTTGTTTTTACGGTATCACACGAGGCGCTGTCCTCTCTCCACTTTTTTCTCTCTCTCTACTCCAGAATGTTATCAGGTTGGGATGTAGCAATGGAAAGTTGGGTTTTTACTGAGGGTCTTCTTAAAGTTTCAACTTTGGCAGAAATATTGTTAGTAACTTAGCATTATTCCATCAGAGACTATAGATCACCTTAACTATTGAAAACTTTTGTCTTTTAATTTAGTATAGGTAGTAAAAAATCGATTTAGTTTCTAGAGCAGCTGGGTTGGTCATGGTTTATTTCTTTTTAAATAAATGATGAACCTGCTCCGAAATCCTGTGATTATAACTGTAAATTGAATTAAAATTGTCTCAACCTTGGAAAATGACTTTACAGAACACTAACCAAATAATGGTGCAAATAGATGTGTAACGCACATCATATGCAGCCACATAGCAGGAGGTGTAAGGAAGGAGTGTTGAATTGTCTGCTGTATATTTTATTGGATTCTTGGGAAGGTACTACAAAAAAAATGCTTTTTAGAAACACAATTTTTACATAATATGTGGACACTGCATAAAACCGTTATACTGGCTGATGACAGGGCTAAAAGAGGTATTGCCAAGATCACATAGGTGATCTACAGGGTGGGCCATTTATATTCATACACCTTAATAAAATGGGAATGGTTGGTGATATTAACTTCCTGTTTGTGGCACATTAGTATATGTGAGGGGGGAAACTTTTCAAGATGGGTGGTGACCATGGCGGCCATTTTGAAGTCGGACATTTTGAATCCAACTTTTGTTTTTTTCAATAGGAAGAGGGTCATGTGACACATCAAACTTTTTGGGAATTTCACAAGAAAAACTATGATATGCTTGGTTTTAACGTAACTTTATTCTTTCATGAGTTATTTACAAGTTTCTGACCACTTATAAAATGTGTTCAATGTGCTGCCGATTGTGTTGGATTGTCAATGCAACCCTCTTCTCCCACTCTTCACACACTGATAGCAACACCGCAGGAGAAATGCTAGCACAGGCTTCCAGTATCCGTAGTTTCAGGTGCTGCAGAATGGGCAAAACAAAAATTGGGACAGAACCCTCAGTTTACGCAGAAGATTTTGTTCAGTGACGAGGCAAACTTTTATGTGAATGGTGAAGTTAAACAAAACCACCGCTATTGGTTTGACTAACCCACATTGGATAGATCCCCCCAAGACTGTTAGAACACAAAAATTGATGGTATGGTGTAGTATATGGGGTACAAAGATAGTGGGGCCATTCTTCATCAATGGAAACCTCAAGGCCACTGGATATGCGAAATTGCTACATGATGATGTGTTTCCCTCTTTATGCACTGAAGCTGACACGTTCCCTGAGTTTTTCCAGCAAGATGGTGCACCACCACATTATGGGTGTCAGGTCCGAGCATTCCTAGATTAACAGTTTCCTGGAAAGTGGATTGGTCATCGTGGACCAGTAGAATGGCCCCAAAGGTCTCCCGATCTGACCCCCTTAGACTTTTATCTTTGGGGTCATCTGAAGGCAATTGTCTACGCTGTGAAGATACGAGATGTGCAGCACCTGAAACTACGGATACTGGAAGCCTGTGCTAGCATTTCTCCTGCTGTGTTGCTATCAGTGTGTGAAGAGTGGGAGAAGAGGGTTGCATTGACAATCCAACACAATGGGCAGCACATTGAACACATTTTATAAGTGGTCTTATAAACTTGTAAATAACTCATGAAAGAATAAAGTTACGTTAAAACCAAGCACTTCATTGTTTTTCTTGTGAAATTCCCAATAAGTTTGATGTGTCACATGACCCTCTTCCTATTGAAAAAACAAAAGTTGGATTCAAAATGTCCGACTTCAAAATGTCCGTCATGGTCACCACCCATCTTGAAAAGCTTCCCCCCTCACATATACTAATGTGCCACAAACAGGAAGTTAATATCACCAACCATTCCCATTTTATTAAGGTGTATCCATATAAATGGCCCACCCTGTATATCTCAAACCATTATTCTTTGCAAATATACTCATTTTTAAAAATATATAAATTTTGACTTCTCCCCCTTCTAGATATGCCATCCCAACTCTGTGTGTACCTTATCTGGCTACTGGACACACCTTTCAGTATTTTCTCGCTTGGCAGGCAAGTATGCGCAGTTCGCCCTATCTTTCTGTCCCCATTCATTTGCTGGTTTTCCCTGTGCAAGGAAACCACAAATGTGCAGTGTCCCTGTCTTTAGCACAGTAAAAAGTATGCACAGTGAAGACCACTGCATTAGCTGTGTCCTTGCTCAGAATATGGATAAGAATATTCACTGGAATCTCCAATGAAAATGTATGGAAGGTATGTTTGTGACTTTTGGGCTCCTGCCCCTCACAAACTTAGTGGCTAGGGGTCAGTCAAATGCTTATCCTGCCCTGTCTTTTGATGGAAACGGGATAACTCATGCAATCTGAGAAAGAACATACAATGGCTAGACTCACACCACTTGAGGCATCTGCAAAAAGGGATGTAACTTCACGGGATCAATTAAATGAAAGCATACAGCTGCATATAAATGTTATCTAGGGAGAGAAATATTGGTTGAGGTAGCACACGCACTGTGCTCCACATGAGGTGCCAGTGCAGACTCACACTACCAGGACTATATCTTTGCTATTTACAGAACCTCTGGCATAGCTTAGATGCCGAGCCGCCGACTAACTGCATACTAACTCCATACGCTGATGAAGGGCAATAGCCCAAAATGTTGTATTACATAATGTATTACAATGGTAATGATCAGCGCTAACCATATACAATTGAGCATAGTGATTTTCTGTAACAGTAAAGTTATACAATTGCACCTGACTCTGTTCTGGTGTGCAGATGTAAATCTATTGTCATCTAGGGATGAAAGTCATTTCTAGCTTATCATCTCCAGATGAATCCAAATGTATATTGTGCAAACCTATGCAAAAGAATACTCATGCAATTTGAAACATTTGCTGATGATTTACATTATATACCTTAACACATACTTTTTGTGCTTTGAAAGCTGTGTATGCTACAGAATAAGAGGCAGCAGCCTCATTCAATCTCATTCACTAACAGTCCGGAGCAACTCATTGCTATGAAAATGGCTTCAAATTATATTATAGATGACACTGCATCCCAACTTGTGACTCAAGTAGTTGTACCCTAGCGTTCCCCTTCCATTTGAGCCCTATATCTTTTCAATTCCTGCTCACCCTCAGATACAAGCCCATTATAACTATTGTTACTCCTATTTATTCTCTATGCAACAATATTTTAATAGGTATACAGAAAGATGTATGTACTTCCATAGCAGCAGAGGATCAAAAACAGATAAGTTTCTACTTGTTTATTTCAATCTTTGTTCTGTAAGCATATCAGCAGAGAAATGGCATGGCAGACCTCTTTCGAACCTATAAATAAAATATAGCAGTGCAATTTTCCAACAGATGAAGGTTAAGAGTGTCTCTAAGAAGATATGAGATGTGACCAAAGAAATTCTAAAAGAACGGTTCAGAAGTTGACTGCTGATTTGTGACGAAGCTTCTTGATAACACAAATGGCAGTAAAAAAGTTTATATGTCTTCAGAAAAAAAAAGTTCAAAGAAGCACAGACTGCACCTAAGATGAAACAAAGAAGGATATTTGTAAAGTGTGTGCAGATCGGAGTATGGCATTGGCAGATGTCACAAGTGCTCATTCTCAGTCAGCAGGCAGAAGAAAATTCCTATTTCCCTATTGGTGTCTCTGAACATCAAGCCGATTCAATCTATAATTTTATGAGGTCATTAAAATGAAATAGAATTGACATTTTCTTTGCAATGAGAAAACACAGGGAAGCCAAGATTGCAAAATTAATTATGGCTCAGTGAATTTAGCAACTCCTATTATTAGGAAATAAGCTGAGTAGTTTATTGATCATATTATACGTCCCATTTGGGCAAGTAGAAGAAAAAATGTGACATTATTATACACAGATCATCCAGAATTAAAGGGGTACTCCTGTGGAAAACTTTTTTTTTTTTTTTTAAATCCATTGGTGCAAGAAAGTTAACCAGATTTGTAAATTACTTCTATTAAAAATCTTAATCCTTCCAGTACTTTTTAGGGGCTATATACTACAGAGGAAATGCTTTACTTTTTAGATTTTTCAGATATCATGACCACAGTGCTCTCTGCTGAACTCTGCTGTCCATTTTAGGAACTGTCCAGAGCAGCATATGTCCTCTCGTGTCTGGTTATATGACAACTGGCTGCAGCAGAAGCCTCCCCTCTCTGCTGTAAGGTGCACAAATTGTTAAAGTCTACCCCTTCCCTAAACCTACCCGCTCTGCTGGAGCCCAAATGAACAAATCAAGTGGATAATAACTCCTGTGTCCTCTGCAGAATATTTATCAGAGGTTTTGTTTTAGGAACACACAGCAAATCCTGTAGACTGACAAACACATTTAGTCCTGTTTACTTTTATTATTCACTTCTAAGTTTCTAGCAGCTTTGTCACCTACCTAAATATGCTAAGGAAGGGAGGCACTTAGGCATGTAAAGGGACAGGTCCGTCCTCCTACTGGTCAAAAGGTCACAAAAATATTGTTTTGTTTGGCTAAAAGTAGCAATAAAAAAATATGGTAGTTATGAGTCTGTTGTATGCATAAGGAAAGCACTCCTCCTGCCTCCCCACCCTTTCAGTAGTAACAGATAGGTTGTTGGGTGTCAGTACATATGAGAAGAGGAGTAAATTTGGTGTATTCTTTGATTGATCCTCTTAGCCAAACAACACCATCAGGCGCATTTATCATTGCTTGCTTTGGTAATGAAGTTCTGAAGGCATTTTTTTTTTGCTTTAGTTTTTCTTATGTGCTAGATATTTATCACACTAACACAGGGGGTTGATAAATTTGGAGCACATAAGTAAAACAAAAAAGTTGCAGCTGAATTTTGTACTCCAGGTCAGACCTGGAGCAGACTTGCAACTTTATTTTTTTTTTTTTTTTTTTTTTTTTACATACGTACGTCTTTTGCATATCATAAATTTGTGACCACTACAAAGTGAAAACTGAAATTTACTTAGGTAAGGCTGTTTGTAACTTTTTGCTTACCCACAAAAGTCACACAAAAAAAGTGCTTAGGCACACGTGCGACTTTTTGTTCGCCTGGAGTAAGCCAAAAAAAAAAAAGGCTCTGAATACCTTGATAAATGTCCCCCAATATTTTTGGTGACTAACAGAAGAATGGACCTATTCCTGTAAAACACTCATAGGTAGCCCTTACATATGTAAGCATGTTTAGATGACAGATCCACCTTAAATTACACCTTCCCCTGGCAGTTATGCACCTGTCTGTATTATTATTATTATTGTATGATTATACATAGAGATGAGCGAACTTTTCAAAAAAATTTGGTTCAATCCGAATTTATTTGTGGCGAATCTATATTAAAAACGCCTATTTCTGGACTACAGAGAGCCTCAATAGGGGTGTAGAACACTTTGCTTTGTTCTAACATGCATATGAAGTGTGCTGGGGTAGTGAAATAATACTGTTATTCAGTATGACATGCAGATTACAGGCATCACTTTTAGAAAAACTGCCGCAGAGCGGCACAATGACAGAGACTCGAGGTGGCATCAGTATGAGGAGACCATGTAGTGGCTGAATGACACAGCGTGGAGGTGTTGGGAGCATGAGGAGACATATAGTGGCTAAATGACGCAGCGTGGAGGTGTTGGCAGCATGAGGAGACCATATAGTGGCTCAATGACAAAGCTTGCATGTGGCTGAAGCATGAGGAGACCATATAGTGGCTGAATGACAGCTTGGATGTGGCTGAAGCAAGTTGAGACCATATAGTGGCTGAATGACACAGCGTGGAGGTGTTGGCAGCATGAGGAGACCATATAGTTGCTGAATGACACAGCCTGGAGCTGGCAGCAGCATGAGTAGACACTAGGGCTTCACAATCCTTAAGATTAAAAGATGAATTTTGAAATTGATATTGAAGATTTATGGTAGCTACTGCTACCATAAAAATTTTTACGTCCAGGCTCAACAGCATCAGTAAACCATATATTGGCTGAATGACACAGCCTGGAGGTGGCTGAAGCATGAGGAGACCATATAGTGTCTAAATGGCACAGCCTGGAGTTGGCAGAAGCATGAGGAGACCATTGAAATTTAAGACATTTTAAATAAAAATTTAAGATTTTGAAATTGAGGATTTTGAAATTGAAATTTTAATTCCCAAGTTTTAGTGTCCTGGCGTGTGGGTACAAAAAAGGACCAAATCTAACAAGGAGTCACAAGTTACATGGTAGCACAATGACAGAGCCTGGAGGTGGCATCAGCATGAGGAGACCATATAGTGGCTGAATGACTGCCTGGAGTTTGTGGCAGCATTGGGAGACCATATAGTGTTTGAATGGCACAGCCTTGAGTTGGCTGAAGCATGAGGAGACCATATAGTTGCTGAATGACACAGCCTGGTGCTGGCAGCAGCATGAGGGCTTCACAATCCCTGAAATTAAAAGATGAATTTTGAAATTTAAATTGAAGATTTTTGGTAGCTAGTGCTACCATAAAAAATGTTTAGGCCCAGGCCCAGCAGCATCAGTAACCCATATATTGGCTGAGTGACACATCCTGGAGGTGGCTAAAGCATGAGGAGGCCATTGAAATTTAAGATTTTTAAATTTAAATTGAGGATTTTTAAATTGAAATTTTAACTCCCAAGTTTTAGTGTCCCGGACCAAATCAAACAAGGAGTCACATGTCACATGGCAGCACAATGACAGAGCCTAGAGGTGGAATCCGTATGAGGAGACCATATAGTGGCTGAATGACTGTGTGGAGTTTGTGGCAGCATGGGGAGACCATATAGTGTCTGAATGGCACAGCCTTGAGTTGGCTGAAGCATGAGGAGACCATATAGTGGTTAAATGGCACAGACTAGAGTTTGTGGCAGCATGAAGAGACCATATAGTGGCTGCAGCAGCATGAGGGCCATGCTAACTGAGGGTTGAGTCTGAGGAACCCACCTACTGTTGACTGGGGTGTCGGATGTCACTTGGGATGAAGTGGGTGACCGAGTGAACCGATCAATCACAGCTGCTGGGTTGCTGGTCAAGACACGACTGCTAGCTGACACCGGGAGCTCAGACCTCTTGCTGCGACTCCGGCTGCCACACGCCCCTACCCTGCTGCGACCTCTGCCTGCGCCTGATGAATTTAGGCCTCTGCCACTCCACTGTGCATGTCCTGTCACTACTCTGCCTGACATACTTATTGCGTATATGAGGGGAGTACAAAACGCTTCACTATGCATAAAACAGTATTTGTCTAGAACAGCAGCAGGTGTGTACTATTGACTGTCCTTTCACAGTATCTAGGCCCTTGACCGATTAACAGGTACAAAATAGTACACTACTTAGATGCACATATGTGGTATGCACTTATGAGGGCAGAAAAATGCGGTCCGGTACACTTAAAGTATCAGAGTAAAAACACCAGCCGGTGAGTATTTTTGCCTGGCCTTTCACAGTATCTAGGCCCTTGACAGATTGACAGGTTTAAAATTAGGGATCGACCGATTATCGGTATGGCCGATATTATCGGCCGATGATCACGATTTTGGGCATTATCGGTATCGGCAATTACCTTGCCGATAAGCCAATAATGCCCCGCCCCCCGAACGCCCCCCCGACCCACCGCACCGCGATCGCCCCCGACCCGCCGCACCGCGACCGCCCCCCCCGACCCACCGCACCGCGTCGCACCCCCCACCGTAGTGCTGGGCGGTATACTGGTATGGATTTTTGCCCATACTGCTATACCAGTCAGGCCCCTCCCCCACCCTATGAGTCAATAAAAAAAATTTAACTTACCCGTAATGGGGGTGGTCCGGGCCATCCATCCTTCCTTCCTGTAGTGTCCGGCGGCATTCCCGGGTGGAGGGTGAACCGGTCCGGGCTGTCCTTCTCCGGGGGTCATCTTCTCCACTCCGGGCAGGCTCCGGCCTAGTACGCTGCATAGATGCCGCTACGCCGTGACGTCAGGTGCGTTGCTGCGCACGGGTCACCGTCCACCCGGAATGCCGCCGGACACTACAGGAAGGAAGGATGGCCCGGACCACCCTGACAGGTAGGGGGAGAGAAGCGGGTGGTGGCGGCGGCGGCCTATGGCACCGCAAAAGCCACTGCAGTGCATTGATTTAAAGCGCCCGCTTTAAATCAATGATCTGCAGCGGTGTCGAGGGAGGATAAATAGCCGATAACTTATAAAGGAATATCGGTATAAGTTATCGGCTATCGGCCCTAACCTCCACCGATTATCGGTATCGGCCCTAAAAAAACGATATTGGTCGATCCCTATTTAAAATAGTACATTACTTAGATGTAGGTATTTGGCATGCACTTATGAGGGCAGAAAAATGCGCTACAGTATGCTTAATAAACGTATTGAAGTAAAACAGCAGCCAGTGATTACTTTTGCATGGACTTTCACAGTATCTAGGCCCTTGACAAATTAACAGGTACAAAATAGTACACTACTTAGATGTACGTATGTGGTATGCACTTGAGGGCAGAAAAATGCAGTACAGTATGCTTAAAAAAAACATTTTTGCACAACACTAGCAGTGCACAACAGTGCTGCAGCACAAAAAAGCTGTGTACTAAACACAAAATTGCACTCTGTCAAAGACTATTAGGAATGGACTGCTGGGTATTATACCGTCTACAGACTAGTATAACCAGGAGATGATTTGTTGTGGAACAAAGACACAGAATTGCGCTGAAAATTTTATTTCTGCTTCCTCTGCTAAGGTTGATAAAGTTGAGGCAGCTTGTTGAAATGTATGAGGCAACACACAGCTCTCTGCCCCTCTCTGCAATACAATGCTGAAGAAAGTGACTGGGAGGTTAATGGCTGCAATAAAAATCTTTTTCAGTGAAAAAAAAACACTGCTCTCTGTCCACCACAACACAGATATGACTAGGATGTGAAACACACAGCGATGTCCGTTATATCTCTATGCAGTGTAATGAATGATATGACGATCCGCAAAATGGCTGCCGAATATGTAGGGCTGTGACATCACAGGGGTGACTGGCTGCTGATAGGCTGCATCCTGCATGTGATTCAGGGTCATCCCGCCTACTTCCCTTCCCGCCTTCCCAGCATCCCTTGCCCCATGTACTGACATGTGGATCCGCCATTTTAGATGCCTTGGAGCCTGGACCGCAGTAAATGGAGTCTAATAAAGTGATTTGCGCGATAGAATTGCGGCAATATTCGCATTCGTTGTGAATCTAATATTTCATGATATTTGTAACTAATTCGGGTTTGTCAGCTTCGATTCGCTCATCTCTAATTATACCTGTATTGTATTATGCACCAATTACCAAATTTGTTTTACCGTGAACTACAGTGGTTCTGTAATGCCCTTTTTGGCTATCCAATTTTAATTGTAAAACCCAATAATGGCATGTCAAAACCCTGAGGTAAAAATGTGCAGGTTTTGCCATGCCATAGCTGGTTATGTGGCACAATATCCCTAACTACGCTAACTTCACATTTAATAATTTAATAGAAATTTTACCTGTAGATTTTCCCCCGTAACATTCACAGCGGAATGCAATACCAAACGTATGTTGCAGATTTTTTCTGTGTGGACACTGGTACATGGTAAAATCGGATTTCTGTTGTGGATTTTCACTGAGAACTTTACTCTTATTAAAGTAGCAGTGGTGAAATCTAAGAAAGATCTGTATGTTGCGCATGTAATTTTGCATACTGCTGTGGAATTCATGGTGGGAAATCTCTGCTACATGTAGACCTTCCCTTACAGGAAAGGGTTCTCTATAATAAAAGTACGAAAGCCTTGGGATATCCTACCACAAAAGATAACAATGGAAAAACAATGACATAAGGTACGTAAAAAAATCTGTCTATCTCAAAACTTATGATACTGATGATAAATCATAGATAAATTATCATAATATGATACAGTAAAACAAGCACTGGTGCATCAGCATAAAAGAAAAAAGTTACAGATGAGCAGCTAGTAAGAGGACACATTTTATCCTCTCGATAGAGAAAAGAGGATTGGGGTTTTGGTTAAGAATTAATAATAAACTGAAGCCGTACGTAGGCTCCGGACTCCACATTCAATTATCTATTCTACCGTGCTCTGTAATAACTGCGGTCTGATTGCTCTGCTTTACGTAATCTGCACACTTGACATTTGTTTCATACTCCATTATGTTCTTTGCTGTTTTAATAAATGTATTGTAGATTCAAACAAGATACACTGACAAACCCACTAAAGCCTCTGCTAGTTCTCAGGCCACGAGTTGAGTGTCACGAGTGCATATGAAGAGACAGCTAAGTACTGTCTACCCTGCTGATGCTCCAAATGTGATTATGACAAATATCTGTATGAGCCTTTGACAGTCACATATCCCTTGTTGTCATTTCATGAGAGAACTGTAAGCGTTACATAAATGATATCACTTCTCTGTTTCTTCCAAATTCTGACTGAAAGATGCTGAAGTGAAAAATATGTCACCAAGAAAATGAACACATCTGCAATCTGTTTGCTCTTGCACAGAAAACTCTGTTTTACCTTATCACCAAATAAAGAATATAAGGCTTGCTTATGTATACTTAAAACGATAATGTTTTAGTGACCCATCTTAACCCCTTAGATTATAGGTAGGCATCTTGGATCTACTGGTAGATTTCTGACAGGTCCTAAGCAGATAATACTGCTTTAAAGGGGTATTCCGGTTTTATATATCTTATCCCCTATGCAAAGGATAGGAGATAAGATGTATGTTCGCAGGGGTCCCGCTGCTGGGACCCTCGCGATCTTGGTGCAGTCCCCGGCATTCTGTGCCGGGTGCTGCATCCGAGATGGGGACGTGACGTAACGGCCCCTAGTGATCTCACACCACACCCCCTCCATTCATGTTTATAGGAGGGGGTGTGAAGTGACATCACTAAGGACGTGGCAGTGATGTCATGTTTCTGTCTCAGATGCAGCGCTCGGCACAGAATGCCAGGGGCTGCACCGAGATCGGGGAGTTCCCAGCAACAGGACCCCTGTGATCATATATCTCATCCCCTGTCATTTTGATAGGGGAAAAGATGTATAAAGCCGGAATACCACTTTAAGCTGACCATAGACCTTAGAACACATGCATATGATATCTTTCCCAATCCCCACATACACATGCATGGGTTCCAAATGACAAGACGAAAGAAAGAAGCTGGTAGACACCTATGGTGGTGGCTTAGCTCCTGAGGACATAAGGATTGGGCAGGTTAAAGTCTAACACCTCAAACCTTTCTCTTCCCCAACAACTGTCTTTGGGGATGGGGGTTTATGGAGCATTTAATTGAATGTATCATCTAGATTTTTTTTTCCCAATAAGTGTCAGTTTATATGTTTCTATTCTATAGGGGAGATTTATCAAAACCTGTCCAAAGGAGAAGTTGCTGAGTTGCCCATAGCAACCAATCAGATCGCTTGTTTTATTTTTTTGACAAGGCTTCTGAAAAAAGAAAGAATCTGATAGGTTGCTATGGCAACTCAGCAACTTTTCCTCTGGACAGGTTTTGATACATTCCCCCTTATGTTTCTATTCTATTAATTTTTTGTACATTATTATGGGGCCTCCATCTTGCCTGCAATGTTTTAAACAGCATTTAAAGATATGCTTTACAGCAAGCTCCATGGACATTGGCAAAATAATCTTGAGCAGATCCTATTCATTTATAATAAAATGGAATATTCAAACAAAATAAAAGAATTTTAAAAATGTATTTAACATAAAAACTTGATTTAATCATCAAGTGATTTTTTGATGGCCATATACACTGCTCAAAAAAATAAAGGGAACACTTAAACAACACAATGTAACTCCAAGTCAATCATACTTCTGTGAAATCACACTGTCCACTCAGGAAGAAACACTGATTGACAATCAATTTCCCATGCTGTTGTGCAAATGGAAAAGACAACAGGTGGAAAATATTGGCAATTGGCAAGACACCCTCAATAAAGGCGTGGTTCTGCAGATGGTGACCACAGACCACTTCTCAGTTCTTATGCTTCCTGGCTGATGTTTTGGTCACTTTTGAATGATGGCGGTGCTTTCACTCTAGTGGTAGCATGAGACGGAGTCTACAACACACACAAGTGGCTTAAGTAGTGCAGCTCATCCAGGATGGCATATCAATGTGAGCTGTGGCAAGAAGGTTTGCTGTGTCTGTCAGCGTAGTGTCCAGAGCATGGAGGTGCTACCAGGAGACAGGCCAGTACATCAGGAGATATGGAGGAGGCCATAGGAGGGCAACAATCCAGCTTACAGCCCAACACCGTGCAGGACGTTTGGCATTTGCCAGAGAACATCAAGATTGGCAAATTTGCCACTGGCGCCATGTACTCAGATGTACAGATGAAAGCAGGTTCACACTGAGCACATGTGACAGACGTGACAGAGTCTGGAGACGCCATGGAGAACATTCTGCTGCCTCTAACATCCTCCAGCATGACCAGTTTGGCCATCGGTCAGTAATGGTGTGGGGTGGCATTTCTTTGGGGGGGGGCCACACAGCCCTCCATGTGCTTGCCAGAGGTAGCCTGACTGCCATTAGGTGAAGAGATGAGATCCTCAGACCCCTTGTGAGACCATATGCTGGTACGGTTGGCCCTGGGTTCCTCCTAATGCAAGACAATGCTAGACCTCATGTGGCTGGAGTGTGTCAGCAGTTCCTGCAAGACAGAAGGCATTGATGCTATAGACTGGCCCGCCCATTCCCCAGACCTGAATCTGATTGAGCACATCTGGGAGATCATGTCTCGCTCCATCCACCAATGCCAGGTTGCACCACAGACTGTCCAGGAGTTGGCCAGGAGATGGCCTCATCAGGAGCATGTCCAGGCATTGAAGGGAGGTCATACGGGCATGTGGAGGCCACACACACTACTGAGCCTCATTTTGACTAATTTTAAGGACATTACATCAAAGCTGGATCAGCCTGTAGTGTGGTTTTCCATTTTGATTTTGAGTGTGACTCCATATCCAGACCTCCCATGGGTTGATAAATTTGATTTCCATTGATCATTTTTGTGTGATTTTGTTGTCAGCACATTCAACCAGGGCTGTGGAGTCGGTAGATAAATGTTCTGACTCCGACTCAGTTTTTTGTACTTCCGACTCCCTAACTCCGACTCCTCTGTATTAATATGTGAATGTATTTATAATCACTTACAGCTGAATCCAAGAAGCTGTTCCACCAAGTTCTTCTAAGCTCTTCTAGCAGAGAGAGGTAATTGGGCAGAAGCTGCTGCCTTCTCCTTTTTGTGTGCTGATCTGCTGCTGAAGATAGGGCAGTGGGAGGATCCAGGAAGGGGCATTAATTATAAAACATGATTTCCCTATTAGAATCCCATAGTCATGTTTAAAATTTAAGCTAACAATCAGAGTTTACAAGTTTTTATAGCCTTAGCTGAATGGCAGCAGTTTTTCCAATGGTTTAAAGCTTCAGTCTTGAACTATTGACCCTCCATTCCCTTCACTTATACAAGTGTCTCTAGTCTTGCAAAAAACATATTTACTTAATCCCTTATCAGTGAGAGGCTAGGTTACCCATGGGTTCCCTGTAACAGTATAACACATCACTATGGAACGTATAAGTATTGCCGCTCCTAATTGAGTGTTGCGTGCCATATAGTGAAGCACATGAAAAGCATGCTTCTTCACGGTCACTTAACGTGTTCGTTTAGCGGTTACGTGAGGCACTGCATGCATTGGTCTTTATTCTTACAGTAGAGAAGTCATTAATTATAACTTTTTGTGAATTGGGACATTTAAACTTGCTTTTTTTTTTAATTCCAATCTAAATTTAGTAGGAGTCGGTGCATTGTTTACCGACACCGACTCCGACTCCAGGTTCCCAAAATTTCGTACGACTCCCCGACTCTGACTTCACAGCACTGCATTCAACTATGTAAAGATGAAAGTATTTCATACGATTAGTTCATTGATTCAAATCTAGGATGAGTTATCTTAGTGTTCCTTTTATTTTTTTGAGCAGTGCACTACAGAATAAATTTTGATGACTTGTGTCTAACACAGTTATTGGTATCTTGACAGCAAGAAGTGGCTGAAATCAGACATTATGGATAAGAAAGAGCACAAGCGTAAGGTCAGATGTAGTTCAGCTAAACTGACTCACTCGGGGACTCTCTTTCTAGCTTTAAACTGAATGAAACATCCTCCTCTCCTCTGCTCCAATAAATACATTCTTCTGTGATAAGACATTAATATCCTGTAGATATACTCAGTCTTTGCTAAAAATCATCCTGTGAAAACACTGTTCCTGTCACATCCTAAATACTTTACAAATGTTGAGCACCTTGTACAGTATGTGTGCAGTCTGTGACTTAAGCATGTTTAGTAAATTCTATATTACCGTCGATCTCTACCTCACTAAGCCTAACCCCGCCTTAGACATAACTAAAACTTTTTTCAGTACTGTACTTTTCCCAAACTTTACAATGGCTGGAGTTTTGTTATGTTTTGGTTCCTCTTTTCCTACTGTATTTGGGGGTAAATCTATTTGCAAATCTATTTCTCATTCTCTCCAAAAATGAGAGATCTGTTGTTTGGTAGTAGTACACCCATAGGGCTTCTTTTCTGTGACTTTTCTGACCAATAACAGTACACTATCCTCTCTAATATGCAATGGCATATTGCTGAATAAAGTGCACTCAACTCAAGTGCACTGAAGAGGCGGCACTGTGCTGGGTGATAATTTACAGTACACTACTATGGATTGCAATAATCTGCAGCAATAAAGAGGTCAAATGATCCATTGAGCTGCTGCCTAGAAGCTTTAGGGAGGTGAAGAGTACACTGCAGTGTTGTGAAAATAGTAGTAGACACACTTGTATTTACACAAGGAGGACAGCTGCCCTAAGCTTTGAGGGTGGACAGAGATAAGTGGGAGGCCTTAGTTTACCTTTCAGTGTGGATAATCTTCAGTAGCTAGGCTGGCTCAGCTTGAAGGTACTCAGGCAATCTCTCTCTATCTTTTTTCCTTGTCTCCTGCACATAGCGCATGCTAAGCCCCACCCTCACCCAAAGCAATCCGTCTTGCTCAGTCTGTCACTAATAGCAGATTCCAGAGAAGTGAGACACCTAGCAAAGACTTTAAAGCTATAGTTCTGGGGTGATAAGTAATTTTTGGTATATACAGTGATTTACACATATGTTAGGAAAAACATTTGCTATTAAATGTAGGTTTTCTCAATAGTTTTCTACTTGTACCTGACAAACCAACATATGGAGGTTCCTGCCTAACATTATTGGTTAATTGGTTGTATGATGCACAAATAAATATATATATATATATATATATATATATATATATATATATATTGAAAACCATAGAAAAGACTGTAATCACTTGTATGAAGCTGTGATCTACCAAAAACTGTGTGTGTGTGTTGGGGAGGGGGGGGGGGGGGTTGTTAACAGGGGTATTTATCAAGCTGTTTGTCTAAATTTGACCCAGAAAAAGTCATAGGCTTTTCCTGTGACATTTCATTTAGACTGTTTAAGTTTTCTGACCATATAGTGATCTGATTTAGATCACTTTGTGCAGTGGTCACTAACTTATCATGTGAGACTTTTCTGTGAAAAGACACTAAAAAGTTGCACGGACCAGATTTAGAAAAAATCACAGGACAATTCAACCCTGTCCTATATCACTCCATGCAACAATTTTATTCCGTGCAACTTTTTAAAAAATTGTCGCACGGCCTACCACTGCTCTGCTACATTTAACCAGAACAGTTCAACGGGCATTCATCAAAGTTTGTGTGCCAAGTGATAAATATGATGCACGGCCGCCACTTTCCCCGCAACTTTTTTCATCTAAACTGAACTAAAAGAAAGTTCAGTTTTGATAAATGCCCCTCATAATGCCTACAACCATCTTTCAGCACCTCTGGGCCAGTAGGTGTACTCATAAGGGCAGCCCCAAATCAATGATAAGACATTGGTTAGAACAGTGTGGCCTAATATCAGTAAAAAAAAGCCCCAATTAATTCTCATTATTTGAGAGAGGGTCAAAGCAGTTGAACCCCCACTGATTAGCATCTTGTCTCCCATCCTGTGGACAGGGAATTACTTTTGGTGATGGGAATACACCTTTAACTGCTTAGTTTTATATATTTAACAAGTGAAAGCTGACAGACCCTGAGAATATATTCAAACTCTCATGTGAACTACTTTTTTATCTCTCAAATGATAACGTTCTTCCACAGCAAAACTTGTGTGTTTAAAACACTTTGCTGTTTATGTAATTTCCTGATGGATTTTGTAGACAGATATTTATAGTACAAAATGGGCATACTGTAACTACTGAGATGTTCCAACATGTTTTGTCAGTCCTCAGAGGGCTGTAAATTATGAAAATGCTCAATTATTCACAGTAATTTGTGTTCTGAGAGGACTTGAAACCTCTTTCTTAAAGTTAAGGTTCACCCACGTTTATACATTATTGACCAAAATGATCAGGAATCCCCTAATGTATTTCTATTGACTGATGGTGTCCCTTCACAAAGGAAAGTGGTTTGTGTAAAGCCAAGTTCATACTTTGCAGTTTTTCTTAGCTTTTTTGTTAAAGCTAAAAGCAGAATTGGAGTTTAAAGGTGAAGATAGATACATAATAGCTTGAAGTTATGTTCACACTAAGGGAAAACATTTTATGGTGCAAGAACATGCAAAATACTGTTTGTGACATTGGATTTAAGACCTTATGGACTTATTATCATCATTGACATGTTCATTATTTCAGTGAAGCCCAGAATTTTAAGGGGTTATCTAACATAAGGTGATTTTAGTACGTACCTGGCAGGCAGTAATGGACATGCTTAGGAAGGATCTGCACTTGTCTTGGGGCTAAATGGCTATGTTGTGAGATTACCATAACACTGTGGCTAGCTTTTTGTGAACTGGTATTTCCTGTTTGTGTTTTTCTTTTTTGCCTACAAATCCCATCATTTCATTTTCCTCCCTCCCACACATCAGCCACCCCACCCATTGAAACATAAATGAGCCTCATCCATTCAAAAGACCTGTGGTTTTCAATCAGGGTGCCTACAGCTGTTGCCTTAGTTGCAGATTGATCTCTCTCCAACCAAGCGATACCTCCATCCATTGAAGCAGACAGGCTCCCTGTCATCAGCTGACTAGTGAGTCAGGTCTCGGCCACATTGCAACCTGGCAAAAATCTGAGACAACAGTCATTTTGTATGCTGTTAAAAATAAATATTGGCGTGAAATTCACAAAAGAATTGTGAGAAAACCGTCGCACACAGGTACAGACACTATATTATGAACTACACTAACTTTACAGCCCCTGTAGCATAGTCAAATAAAAAAAAATTACTGGAATACCCCTTTAAATATTCATGGCAAAAAACTCTGTGGGAGGCTGCATTACCACAATTTTCAAGCAACATTTTTCTGTTCAGAAATTTCATAGTGTGAATGAGCCGTTATAATTTCCTCTACTGTCACCGTGATCTAATGAGAGAAATAGAAAAAAGTCTTAAGTTGCTGTTTGTTGGGGGTAGGTATAACCTCCAGTTTTTATCAGGGGTCTTGGAAGGATGGATATATATATATATATATATATATATATATAAAAGGATAAGGTGTCTTTCTAGATTGACGTACAACGCCTTAGAGGAAGATGTAAAAAAATATGGCAATTTTAATTTTAAAAAAAATGAAAAGCGGAAAAAAAATTTAAGTAGTAAAACATAACGAAAACTATACAAATCAGATGTAGTTGCTATCATACTGACCCAATAAATAAAGATAACATGTAAATTTTACCGCAATGACACAATATGAGACCCCCCACCCCAATTTACTAAATAGTTTTTTTCATTTTCACCTCACAAACTATAATTTTTATGTTTCACAAGATATTTATGAGTGAAATAAAGGGTGTCATTACAGAATACAATTGGTCTTAGATGGAAAAAAGAGAGTTAGAGAGAGGAAAAAAGTTAAGTTCCCTGGTTGTTAAGGGGTTAAACTTACTTTCTGTACATTAACTGTTACGCCTAGCGCTCCGGGTCCCCGCTCCTCCCCGGAGCGCTCACGGCGTCTCTTTCCCTGCAGCTCCCCGGTCAGTCCCGCTGACCGGGAGCGCTGCTCTCTCATGGCCGTTGGGGATGCGATTCGCACAGCGGGACGCGCCCGCTCGCGAATCGCATCCCAGGTCACTTACCCGTTCCCGTCTCCTGCGGTCATGTGCTGGCGCGCGCGGCTCCGCTCTCTAGGGCGCGCGCGCGCCAGCTCCCTGAGACTTAAAGGGCCAGTGCACCAATGATTGGTGCCTGGCCCAATTAGCTTAATTGGTTCCCACCTGTTCCCTGCTTATATCTAGTCTCCTCCCTTGCACTCCCTTGCCGGATCTTGTTGCCTTAGTGCCAGTGAAAGCGTTCTTTGTGTGTTTATACCCTGTGTACCAGAACTACTGCTATCTCCCCTGACTACGAACCTTGCCGCCTGCCCCCGACCTTCTGCTACGTCCGACTTTGCTTCTGCCTACTCCCTTGTACCTCGCCTATCTTCAGCAGCCAGAGAGGTGCCGTTGCTAGTGGATACGACCTGGTCACTACCGCCGCAGCAAGACCATCCCGCTTTGCGGCGGGCTCTGGTGAAAACCAGTAGTGTCTTAGAACCGGTCCACTAGCACGGTCCTCGCCATCCCTCTCTGGCACAGAGGATCCACCTCCTGCCAGCCGGCATCGTGACAGTAGATCCGGCCATGGATCCCGCTGAGGTTCCCCAGCAGTCCATCTCTGATCTCACCACGGTGGTCGCCCAGCAATCCCGACAGATCGCCCATCTATCCCACCGGCTGTCGGAAATGTCCACCATTGTGCACCAACTTCAGTCGCAACTGCAGCAGCAATCATCTCCTCCGCCACCTCCTGCACCCCTTCCGCAGCGAGTGGCCGCTCCTAGCCTCCGCCTGTCCTTGCCGGACAAATTTAATGGGGACTCTAAGTTTTGCCGTGGCTTTCTTTCGCAATGTTCCTTGCACTTGGAGATGATGTCGGATCAGTTTCCTACTGAAAGGTCTAGGGTGGCTTTCGTGGTCAGCCTTCTGTCTGGAAAGGCCCTGTCATGGGCCACACCGCTCTGGGACCGCAATGACCCCGTCACTGCCTCTGTACACTCCTTCTTCTCGGAAATTCGAAGCGTCTTTGAGGAACCTGCCCGAGCCTCTTCTGCTGAGACTGCCCTGCTGAACCTGGTCCAGGGTAATTCCTCCGTTGGCGAGTACGCCATACAATTCCGTACTCTTGCTTCTGAACTATCCTGGAATAATGAGGCTCTCTGCGCGACCTTTAAAAAAGGCCTATCCAGCAACATTAAAGATGTTCTGGCCGCACGAGAGACTCCTGCTAACCTGCATGAACTCATTCATCTAGCCACTCGCATTGACATGCGTTTTTCTGAGAGGCATCAAGAGCTCCGCCAGGAAAAAGACTTAGATCTCTGGACACCTCTCCCACAGTCTCCACTGCAATCTGCGCCTAGGCCTCCCGCCGAGGAGGCCATGCAAGTGGATCGGTCTCGCCTGACCCTGGAAGAGAGGAATCGCCGTAAGGAAGAGAATCTTTGTTTGTACTGTGCCAGTACTGAACATTTTCTGGTGGATTGCCCAATCCGTCCTCCACGTCTGGGAAACGCACGCTCGCACTCAGCTCTCGTGGGTGTGGCGTCTCTTGATGCCAAGTCGGCTTCTCCACGTCTCACGGTACCTGTTCGGATTTCCACTTCAGCCAGCTCTCCCCTCTCAGCCGTGGCCTGCCTGGACTCTGGAGCTTCTGGGAATTTTATTCGGGACTCCTTTGTGAATAAATTCCGTATTCCGGTGACCCGTCTTGTCAAGCCACTCCACATTTCCGCGGTCAACGGAGCCAGGTTGGACTGTACCATACGTTTCCGCACGGAGCCCCTTCTTATGAGCATCGGATCTCACCACGAGAGGATTGAACTTTTGGTCCTCCCCAATTGCACCTCGGAAATTCTCCTTGGACTTCCCTGGCTTCAACTTCATTCCCCAACCCTGGATTGGTCCACTGGGGAGATCAAGAGTTGGGGGTCCTCTTGTTCCAAGAACTGTCTAAAACCGGTTCCCAGTAACCCTTGCCGTAACTCTGTGGTTCCTCCTGTATCTGGTCCCCCTAAGGTCATTAAGGACTCTGCCTGCCACAGGAAATGCCCCTCCCCCCCTCCCAGTTCCATCAGGCAAGCTTCTGTGTCCCCTCATGGCCCTCGTCCTGGTGTCACACTGCCCCGTGCCAGGTCCCGCCCTCTGCCCTCTCTCCCCATTCCTACTCCTGCGGTTCTGCCTGCCGTTGAGGAATCCCTCCATCCTTTCCCGGTGTCCTCATCCCAGGGGAGGCAGTTACCCGATAAAGAGAAGGGGAGACCTAAGGGGGGGGGGTACTGTTACGCCTAGCGCTCCGGGTCCCCGCTCCTCCCCGGAGCGCTCACGGCGTCTCTTTCCCTGCAGCTCCCCGGTCAGTCCCGCTGACCGGGAGCGCTGCTCTCTCATGGCCGTTGGGGATGCGATTCGCACAGCGGGACGCGCCCGCTCGCGAATCGCATCCCAGGTCACTTACCCGTTCCCGTCTCCTGCGGTCATGTGCTGGCGCGCGCGGCTCCGCTCTCTAGGGCGCGCGCGCGCCAGCTCCCTGAGACTTAAAGGGCCAGTGCACCAATGATTGGTGCCTGGCCCAATTAGCTTAATTGGTTCCCACCTGTTCCCTGCTTATATCTAGTCTCCTCCCTTGCACTCCCTTGCCGGATCTTGTTGCCTTAGTGCCAGTGAAAGCGTTCTTTGTGTGTTTATACCCTGTGTACCAGAACTACTGCTATCTCCCCTGACTACGAACCTTGCCGCCTGCCCCCGACCTTCTGCTACGTCCGACTTTGCTTCTGCCTACTCCCTTGTACCTCGCCTATCTTCAGCAGCCAGAGAGGTGCCGTTGCTAGTGGATACGACCTGGTCACTACCGCCGCAGCAAGACCATCCCGCTTTGCGGCGGGCTCTGGTGAAAACCAGTAGTGTCTTAGAACCGGTCCACTAGCACGGTCCTCGCCATCCCTCTCTGGCACAGAGGATCCACCTCCTGCCAGCCGGCATCGTGACATTAACATTACTTCTTAGAGTCTGTGAATCAGAGAAATAATGTTCAGAAAACTGTCATAAAGTTGTTGAGGAGCCTTCATACAATGCAATTAAAAGGCTGTCTAATAGGAGTCATATGGGGAGAATAATTGTCATCTTTGTTGCTCATTTACCTTTGATTTGTGGGCCCCATGATTCAGTATTTCTCTGCCCCAATTACCTGGGCACAGTAAGTAGCTTTTGTTAACCTTATTTGCACTTATCCTTCCTCTAGATCTCCAGCTATTTCCTCCATATTATTCTGTGCATTGATTTTTCTCAATTAATGTATTTCTTTTTCTTTGAAATTTGAGGCAGTTACATTTGGGATCTTACAGAAGAAATTGTATTAAGGTATCGGTAACAGTTTTTTTCCCACTGTTTTATAAAGTCTAGGCCAACTTTTCATCATATGAAGCCCTTAGAGATCAATAACTACTGACTACTATATAATAGGCTAATGCTTGTTATAAAAGAAAGAGGTGTCAGCAAAGGAGGTTTGAAGTTTTTTATTATCATATAGTATTCATCATTTTCTGCTGTGTCAAAATAATGCAATTTTTTTGTGCAAGCTATGTTTTTTTGTGCACATTTTTCTGAAACAAAATTTTGCCCCTCTGTGCTAGTGTAGAGAAATCCCCCTCCCATAGTCTTTATACAAGCTAAACTATTGCCATACATTTCCTTAAAAAATTATATACTTACAATGTATTTACTCTATGTGACTCTTCAAAAATTTGCATTTTGCTAACGCTACTGGCCTCCAAAAGTCACAAACCCACGCCACTTCCAACCCCACTTAGAAAACTGCCTGTGGTGACTCCAGAAAGTTATCATAGCCAAAGTTACCACATGCCGTGCAACAAAATGATTACACATTTTAACTAGAAATGCTAAACAGGCTGAAACAACCTGTTTTAATGGGCACTGTCAGATTTAACAAGAATATATATATATATTTATTTACACACATATATATATATATATATATATATATATATATATATATATATTGCACATCTTGGCAAAACATTAACCTTTCTAATATACTTTATAAGAATTTTTTATTTCCTTTTTATAGAAATCATGGCATATAAAAAAGACCACTAGGGGTCCCCATACCATCCAGAACATAATCCTGTCAGGCTGCAGCATCATTTTTGTCCCAGCTGAAGCACAGGCTGGGACAGAGTGCATAAAGTGAGGGGGGACTAGCAGTCCTCTGTGCTCCCTCCTGTCCTATCAGACTGCAGCATGAAAACAGAGAAGAGGGAGTTGTGGAGCAGCCTGCAGTGACAGGATGAAGAGACCCAGCACAGCAGACACAGGGAGGAAGATAAGTCATGTAGAGTGAGGACATGCCCCCTCCAAAGCCCAGATGTGAGATGTATGTGTTTTTTTTTTTTTGTCTGAGATATGACAGGTACTCTTTAATGAATCCCACCCTCCCACCGTGTTCTCTGCATCTATGCAGCTTAGTCAGTAGGAAATGGGGCTTTCATATTTGTGATTAACATGACAAGCCCTCTTTACTGACACAATACAGGTGCCAAGTAGAGGGGGCACAGTATAACATTTCTCTTTCTCTGCTCTTACCTATTTTATTTCATATTAGGAAATGACTGAAAATGTAATCCCCTAATATAAGAGAAACAAAATATCCAAAAGTGAAACCAGAAGTAGAATACTTCCATAATTGCATTTTTTTTTACAGAACTACAGTACGTATAAAGCACTGAGTAAATAACTATACTAAAACATTAACTACTACTGTGAAAGCTAACTGCTATTGTGGAACAACAATTCCCAGCATGTTTGCTAGAAGCAATAAGAACAGTTAAACAGACACGAGTTATCAGCTATTGTGCTTGAAGTAAAATCAATACACTAAAATATATGTCTTGACACCTTCAAAACAAGGCTGGGAAAACAGAAAAAAAAGCAAGCCATGAATGATTGCAACTTGTATAAACTGAAAGAAATCGCACTGTTCCACAAATGGCTCCCACAACCCACCGGTAAGAATCTAGCCCTTGAGGAGTTCAATTTGCCTTCACATTCTTCTCTTTCCGTCTATAAGCTGTTAAGGCGAGAAAGAAAATATAGCTTTCGCTTAGATATTGCCACTGTTTAAAGGGTATTCCAGGATTATTTTTTATTTGACAATGCTACAGAGGCTGTAAAGTCAGTGTAGTTCATAATACAGTGTCTGTACCTGTGTGTGACAGTGCTCTCACAATTCTTCTGTGAATTTCACGCCAATATTTATTTTTAACAGAATACAAAATGACTGTTGTCTCAGATTTTTGCCAGGTTGCTGACATCACTAGTCAGGTGATCAGAGGGAGCTTTTCCTTCTTCAATTTTGCAACAGCTGTAAGCCCCCTGATCCTAAGGATAGGGGATAAGTTTCAGATTGCGGGGGTCCGACCACTGGGGACCCCTGCGAGCTCTCTGTATGGGGCCTTGGCTCACTGGCCAGATAGCATGGTTTCACCAACGCATGAAGCTGCGGCCGATGTGCCCTCTCAATACAACTCTATGGCAGAGCTGGAGATTGCCAAAGGCAACGCTCCAGCTCTGCCATAGAGTTGTATTGAGGTTGCGTGTTAGCCACCACTTTGTGCGGTGGTCAACACGCCCCCTTCCCGCGGGCTGTCGGGGCCCCGTACAGGAGATCGCGGTGGGCCCCAGCAGTGGGACCCCCCGCGATCTGAAACTTATCCCCTATCCTTAGGATAGGGGATACGTTTTTCACCACTGGACAACTCCTTTAAGTGTCTCCTAAGACAAAAAACACAAAGCAATTTTAGATAATTTAAAACCAGTGTCTGATGCCTCCGCTAACTACTGCCTTTTTTGGAGCTGAAATCTTCCGGTGAAGTCCATCAGTCAAACCCAATTTCACTTATTTATCACAAGCCCCTACTAAGAAGGATCTCTGTGAATTGCTTGTACATACTGTCTGTTCCAAGCTTTGAACTCCAGAAAGGATTTAAAAAGCCAATCTCAATAACATTAGAAAATCCAAGTGCATTGCTTTTCCATTGATTGGGAGAAAATAAAAAAAAAGTTTGAAGGCTGATATAATGACTAATCTTTTCCATTTGCTTGATGAGTGCTGCAGATGCCTCCAAACAATCACCCATTCTATTAGACAAACAGCAGCGTGTTAGGCTCAGAGAACACACACTATTTATAATGGAAAAAAAATTCACAGTGAGAGATATATTAATACAGTATACTAAAAATGCTTATGTAACAATGTGGTTCAATATGGGAATGGGATCATAAGAGGAAGCAAATGTACAAAAATCCCATTGCATTTGCCATATATATCTAAATCAGTGGTCTCAAACTGTGGCCTCTAGAGGTTGCAAAACTTCAACTTCCAGCATGCCCGGACAGCCGTTGGCTGTCCGGGCATGCTGGGAGTTAAAGTTTTACAACATCTGGAGGGCCACAGTTTGAGACCACTGATTTAGATGATGGGAGATCAAGAATCCCTAATCCCAAGCACTTGACTGTTAGGTCTCCTGTCCCAGGTAGAGAGTTGGCCATGGATGCATGATCACGTGGATAGGAGATAACTAAACAACTGTAAAGCACAGTTAATACTATAATGGGGCCCCAGCAGATGGTTTCCATATGGCCAGACATTCATGAGACACTAAGTGGTTATAGTGGCCCTGATTTACTAAGTTTGCTGTCCCCCTCACCTACTGTTTTCCTCCCCTCCCCTCTCCTTGTAGATTGTAAGCCCTTGCGGGCAGGGCCCTCTCCCCCTCTATGTGAGTGGGCAAGTACTCTGTGTAATGCTCAACCGTTCCATGTTAGGCTGGGTTCACCACGTTTTGCTAACTACTGTTCCCATATACGGCTGGGTGGAGGGGGGGGCGGAGCTTAATCGCGGAGCCCACACTCAGCCGTATTTGGGAACCGTATTTAATGCATGTCTATGAGCCGACCGGAGTGAACCGCAGCCTCCGGTCGGCTTCGTTTTCGGCCGTATGCGGTTTCCCGACCGCAGGCAAAAACGTGGTCGACCGCGTTTTTGCCTACAGTCGGGAAACCGCATACGGCTGAAAACGAAGCCGACCGGAGGCTGCGGTTCACTCCAGTCGGCTCACAGACATGCATTAAATACGGTTCCCGAATACGGCTGAGTGCGGGCGTCGCGACTAAGCCCCGCCCCCCTCCTCCCAGCCATATACGGGAACCGTAGTTAACAAAACATGGTGTGAACCCAGCCTTAGTGTTATGTATTGTTACCTTTGTCATATGTAAAGTACCCTGGAACCAAGGGCGCTATATAAATAAATAATAATAAAAAGAGTGTTGGGGGTTTATTGGTGTGGTATGATGTTTCAGACTTAACTATAGGGATTCACAGGTTGGGAAAGTTCTGGACAGCTTTTTCTTGGTGGGAACTTTTAGCCATTTAATCACAGGATTTTGTGTGAATTCAATAGTAATTATGTTGGGTTGTGAGAACACGCCCCTTTTTTCTTGACCACACCCCTTACCTGGCTGATCACACCATGTTATTTTTGTGCATTACACCACAAATTCTGCCCCAGACAGAATGTGAGACATGATGCGTCAAATTGTGCCACACTGTGCAACATTTCGGGGCACAACCCGACAAACAGGTCGAGTTTACAATAGTCTCAATGAGAACCCTCCTTTAGAGTACATTTATATATAACATGTTTCCTACTGATTTGATGTTGAAAAATCAATGTACAGGTGAAACTCGAAAAAATTTGATATCGTGCCAAAGGCCATTGTATTTCATTAATGCAGCTTAACCCCTTAAGGACTGAGCATTTTTCCTCTTGGACTTTCGTTTTTTCCTCCTTACCTTTTAAAAATCATAACCCTTTCAATTTTGCACCTAAAATGGGGTATATGAATGGGGTATGGCACAGGTTGGGCAGGGACATTGCGGCAATTGGTTTTAAGAGTCTCCCGCTCCGACTGCCGTATGCCCTAAAGGTGTTGTGAATGCAGCATCATATGTGCAGCATCAGATCTGCAGCATCATATTTGCAGCAAACACGTGAATATACCCTTAAAGTGAGTGTCCCTTCAGTTTTTCAACATGAAAAGTTATGCTGGACAGCACTCTTCTTGAGATTAAAGGGGTACTCCGGTGCTTAGACGGGAGGGAACGTGACAGCTATCACACCCCCTCCCGTAGGCTTGCATTGAGGGGCAGAGCGTGACATCACACGGGGGTGGGGGCGTGACGTCACACGCCGCCCGCCCTGTAGTCGCCGGTAATCAGTCCTGGAGCGAACACGCTCTGGGGACTGATTACAAACGGGGTGCCGCGTGCAAGATCACGGGGGTCCCCAGTGGTGGGACTCCCGCGATCCGGCATCTTATCCCCTATCCTTTGGATAGGGGATAAGATGTCTAAGCACCGGAGTACCCCTTTAAGCTAATAGAGAGGGGTACAATGACAAATTCTGTTGGTGCTACATGCATGATCTGATATTTTCTTTTTTGACTTATTACATAAATTATGACGTATGGAACATTTGACATCTGTCATCCCCAATCAGGTTATCTCCATGGCTGACTATCAGGAAGCACCTAGGGCCTACAATTGTCTGCACTGTGCTAAAAACCTCAATTTGACTACCATGTTGTTACACCCATATAAAGATGAAACCTGTTTGATGTGCCAGTGGCTAATAAAATGAAGCATTGAAGGCCATGAAACAATGGTTATTAATGAAAAGGGGGATTTAATCACATTAAGCAAACTCCCAAGACTGGAAGTGAAAACTTACTACAGCCTCGACAGTTTCATTCAACCTCGACCATGTGTGAGATGGTCACTAATTTAAAGGAAACTAAGGAAATTTTGTTAATTTGTTATTAATATCTCTATAAATAAATATCTTTCTCCATCTATCAAGCTTCTTTTCTTCCCCCACCTTTAAAACTCATCATTTACTATGAAAAAAGGCAAAAAAAATATGTCTCCAAATGTATCGTGTTTCATGTTGCTAACAAAAGCCTATTGAGACACCACTTTGGTGTTGACATAAACATCATGCCAAACATTGGAAGGTTCCCATATGTCCAGCATCCGGCATAGTTTCTCTCCGGCACGCACCAGAGGGAAACTGATGCTAGAACTGATTCTATTCATTTGAATGGGACAATTCACAATCATCCTGCATCTCAATTTTGATGCCAGATTGTTGGAGACGCTGGACGGCACCAGACAGGGGAACAATGGATGCCGGATGCCATACAACTGATGACAACTGATGCAAGTTGTCATCAGTTATGGCATCAGTTGCGTCTAGGCTGAGTTCACCTATGCCGGAGATATGTGGACCCAGCCTTAGCAAGTTGATTCAATAGTGATAAAGAAAGACACATGATTAGCCATGCACCTCATACATGTACCTGACACCTACTGAGAATAGTATGGAAAGGTATAACAGGTAAGTATTGTACAGGCAGTGCTTCTGACATAATGGATAGAATATTATGTAATCAGTAATACCGCTGCTGTTATTATGTGGGCAGAAAGGCTGGCATTATTTCACTTTAGCACCAACTGGAAAAAGGAATGTCACAACGTAAAATAATCATTTCAAGGGAGACAATTAGAGGTTGTTCATTGAATTAATAAAGAATAATTACATGAAATAGAAAAGCACACCACTCCTAATTGTCAAAGTATTTTAGAGTCAGCTAGTATGACATTCTGTCTGAGCTTAGAGGCAGGATGCATTGTTAATCTTGGCAGGGCACGCTTGGCATACCCACAGCACACTGGATGGTTGCTAAGAGTTCCTCTGCTCTCCATAGTCAATTAATGACTGATTAACTTTCTGTGTTACTAAGGCACATCATAAAGAACAAAACCACAAGACATCTTGGCTTGCACCCCACTTTGTTCCTGTCAAATTACGTACATCTTATTTGTAAGCTTCAGACAAAGAATTGGTTGATGCTTCACAAATACTGTTCCTTCAATAACAGGGATACAGTTATAGCTTTCAATGCCACATGGAGCTGCTGTGCATTAATATGTAAAGTGTGGTTGGCAATAACAGAATACTAGACCCCATTACTACATTTTTGTTGAATCAAAGTAACAATGCAGTGAATTACAACTTAGGAACATAATGATTGCTATCTTTAGGTAACCATGCATTATGTAGATGTCAATGCATCACACAAATGCCATCTATAAAAAGAACCATATATAGCTTTTGAAAGGTAACATGTACCGATCCTCCTGTATAAAAGCAAACTGCATTATCAAGGGTTTTGCATGTCTAGGCCCAGAGTGACATTCTTAAAGCTCACAATACACAGTACTTTTGATGCCCAAAGCTCTCCACATTTGCTGTAGCCTAGCCTTCTTTTTACCTAGATCATTTACAACTTTTTAGAAGAGATTGGCAGAGCTGGCATACTTTAATCATTGCTCTAACTTCCCATAGGAGAAGACAGCAGGGTTGCAATAAGATGCTATCAAACCTAAGGCAGGAGATGTTCAGGTTGTCACTCCTCTATTAGTACATTACCTAAATGTAAGGATTATGTTTTATTTCAAATGCTATTGCATGGTGTCAGCCAAGTGTTGATAATCACTATATGTATGTAGGTAGCTCTGGAAAGTGGCACTATAAGATACTAGCCCTCAAAATACAAAGAGATGATTTGATACAGCGTGTAAGCAAAAATCCTTTTTTGTAACGCCAATGGTTGGAAAATGCCAGAGTACTGTCACTCTCGGACCTTGTCCTGCTCACGCTCTCTGGCCACTGCCATGCTACATCATCTCCTACAGTCACTAGCCTGGTTCATAGGGTGCGAGCGCTTGTGATTCCTAACATTGTTATCTATGTCTTTGGAAATCTGCTACAATAGGTGAAGGAAGCAGTTGTTAACTGCTTTTAGCAAAGAATAAAATAACAAAAGCATTAACAAGGTAGATAATTTTAGAACAAAAAGAGCCAAACCATGACGAGTTAGCTAGCTGCAATTTATGAGAGCACAACACCGAATGCAATAAAACAAATATTTACCGCAATAGCTGTATGTCATTGCTGGATATTCTAAGTTTCAATGTGTTCACTTTACAATAAGGCTTTGTTCACATCTGTGTCCTTGTTTCTGAGTTAATGCTCCATCATAGAAGCAGAATGATGAAAATAAGGCAATTCTGGATGCCTTCAATGGTGGATACCAACTGCACCTCATAAACCTCATTGACTTTAATGGGAAAATGTGGATTATTTATTTGGTGTCCAGTATTCTACCCAATAAAATAGTACTGCATACTTCACTATTTTGCCATGTATATTTGATGCTATGGAAAATCTTAATACAACTTCTGTTGCAGATGTGAACACAGCCTTCAAGAAGCACTTCAGGTTTTTCTTTGCCTATATAACGTACACTCATCTTCACAGAGCAATTTGTTTGACTCCAGCGCATTTTCATTCATCTGTTTTACTACACTAATTTGGTCACATGATCACCATTCTGACTATTCAAATCTTCCAGTACCTAATGGTTAAAACAGGATGTCAGACTCTGACTTCCTGTGGAGTACAGGATGACAGCATCACCTATCAGACCCCTCCTACTAGCTCCCAGACCTCTCCCAGTTTCATCTCCCCTGAGTGACTGCACATTGCATTTCTTGCTATTTTCTTCAGTTTTTGCTGTACTTTTCACCAGATCATTTCAAATTGGAGATTGTACCGCAATTTTGTAAAATATGGTAAAAAATGTTTTTACTACCGTTGCAGTAAACATGTAGAAATGAGTTAGGATTTGTAACATCTCAATTGTGATTACAGGTAAAAAAAAAAAATTCTCACGTCAATATTTTTCAAAAAAAAATTCACTTTAAGCAAGAAAATGCATCAGAACTAAACAGTGTGAACTGACACCAACCCACTTATGAGTCTAATGAGTTTGCCTGGGTAAACTCCGGCACTAGCTAATGAGATGAACAGCTGCAATAATCAAACATCCCAGCCAAAGGATTCATGGGAAATGTAGGCTGCATTACAGAGCTTCACATCAATGCATTTGTAAACCAAAATGGAGCCTATCCCATGCATGCCACATCAGCAAATAAAAGGTAATCCAATTTAGAAAATGATAAGATGGCACTCAACAATGTGGAATTAGGCTTGCTTTATTATTTCATACAGTCAGATCGCAGATGCATCAATGGCTGACTGATTAGTGCACCTGCGCTTCATCATCAGACAGGTTCCGATTAATGGCACTAAACAGTTGGCCATTGATGCACTGAGGCCTGTGATCTGACTGCATGATAAAAAGTAAGTAATCCTAATCCCACATTGGTGAGTGCCATCTAAGCATTTTCTATGTTGGATCACATTTATCTGTGTTATTCGGATTGGAATTGAGCATTATGAGAGTCTGCAAGTGTGTAGATGGGAGAGTACGGACTTGATTCAGTCTGTACATGTTGGCACCCCTGAAATTTTTCAAGAAAATGAAGTACAGGGTGGGCCATTCATATTCATACACCTTAATAAAATTGGAATGGTTGGTGATATTAACTTCTTGTTTGTGGCACATTAGTATATGTGAGGGGGGAAACTTTTCAAGATGGGTAGTGACCATGGCGGTCATTTTGAAGTCGGCCATTTTGAATCCAACTTTTGTTTTTTCAATAGGAAGAGGGTCATGTGATACCTCAAACTTATTGGGAATTTCACAAGAAAAACAACGATGTGGTTGGTTTTAATGTATCTTTATTCTTTCATGAGTTATTTACAAGTTTCTGACCACTTATTAAATGTGTTCAATGTGCTGCCCATTGTGTTGGATTGTCAATGCAACCCTCTTCTCCCACTCTTCACACACTGATAGCAACACTGCAGGAGAAATGCTAGCACAGGCTTCCAGTATCCGTAGTTTCAGGTGCTGCACATCTCGTATCTTCACAGCATAGACAATTGCCTTCAGATGACCTCAAAGATAAAAGTCTAAGGGGGTCACATCGGGAGACCTTGGGGGCCATTCAACTGGCCCACGACAACCACTTTCCAGGAAACTGTTCATCTAGGAATGCCTGGACCTGACACCCATAATGTGGTGGTGCACCATCTTGCTGGAAAAACTCAGGGAACGTGCCAGTTTCAGTGCATAAAGAGGGAAACACATCATCATGTAGCAATTTCGCATATCCAGTGGCCTTGAGATTTCCATTGATGAAGAATAGCCCCCACTATCTTTGTACCCCATATACCACACCATACCATCAATTTTTGTGTTCCAACAGTCTTGGAGGGATCTATCCAATGTGGGTTAGTGTCAGACCAATAGCGGTGGTTTTGTTTGTTAACTTCACCATTCACATAAAAGTTTGCCTCATCACTGAACAAAATCTTCTGCGTAAACTTAGGGTCCTGTTCCAATTTTTGTTTTGCCCATTCTGCATCAGCTGAAACTACAGATACTGGAAGCCTGTGCTAGCATTTCTCCTGCGGTGTTGCTATCAGTGTGTGAAGAGTCAGAGAAGAGGGTTGCATTGACAATCCAACACAATGGGCAGGATATTGAACACATTTTATAAGTGGTCAGAAACTTGTAAATAGCTCATGAAAGAATAAAGTTACGTTAAAACAAAGCACTTCATTGTTTTTCTTGTGAAATTTCCAATGAGTTTGATGTGTCACATGACCCTCTTCCTATTAAAAAAACTAAAGTTAGATTCAAAATGGCCGACTTCAAAATGGCCACCATGGTCACCACCCATCTTGAAAAGTTTCCCCCCTCACATATAATAATGTGCCAAACAGGAAGTTAATATCACCAACCATTTCCATTTTATTAAGGTGTATCCATATAAATGGCCCACCCTGTATTTCTCACAGAAAAGGATTGCAGTAACACATGTCTTGCTATACACATGTTTATTCCCTTTGTGCATATTGGAACTAAACCAAAAAAGGGAGGAAAAAAAGCAAATGGCACGTAATGTCACACCAAACCAAACAAAATTATTGGCACCCTTAACTTAATATTTGGTTGCACACCCTTTGGAAAAAATAACTGAAATCAGTCACTTCCTATAACCATCAATAAGCTTCTTACACCTCTCAGCCGGAATGTTGGACCACTCTTCCTTTGCAAAATGCTCCAGGTCTCTCTTATTGGAAGGGCGCCTTTTCCCAACAGCAATTTTAAGATCTCTCCACAGGTGTTCAATGGGATTTCAATCTGGACTCATTGCTGGCCACTTCAGAACTCTCCAGCGCTTTGTTGCCATCCATTCTGGGTGCTTTTTGACTAATGTATGGGGTCATTGTCCTGCTAGAAGACCCAAGATCTCGGACGCAAGCCCAGCTTTCTGACACTGGGCTGTACAGTGTGACCCCAAATCCATTGGTAATCCTCAGATTTCATGATGCCTTGCACACATTCAAGGCACCCAGTACCAGAGGCAGCAAAACAATCCCAAAACATCATTAAACCTCCACCATATTTCACTGTAGGTACTGTGTTCTTTTCTTTGTAGGCTTCATTCCATTTTCGGTAAACAGTAGAATAATGTGCTTTACCAAAAACTTCTATCTTGGTCTCATCTGTCAACAAGACGTTTACCCAGAAAGATTTTGGCTTACTCAAGTTCATTTTGGCAAAATGTAGTCTTGCTTTTTAATGTCTCTGTGTCAGCAGTGGGGTCCTCCTGGGTCTCCTGCCATAGCGTTTCATTTCATTTAAATGTCGACTGATAGTTCACGCTGACACTGATGCTCCCTGAGCCTGCAGGACAGCTTGAATATCTTTGGAACTTGTTTGGGGCTGCTTATCCACCATCCGGACTATCCTGCGTTAATACCTTTCATCAATTTTTCTCTTCCGTCCATGCCGAGGGAGATTAGCTACAGTGCCATGGGTTGCAAACTTCTTGATAATGTTGCGCATTGTGGACAAAGGCAAATCTAGATCTCTGGAGATTGACTTGTAACCTTGAGATTATTGAAATTTTTCCACAATTTTAGATCTCAAATCCTCAGACAGTTCTCTTCTGCTCTTTCTATTGTCCATGCTTAGTGTGGCACACACAGACACCAAATGCAAAGACAAAGTGAACTTCTCTCCTTTTTATCTGCTTTCAGGTGTAATTTCTATATTGCCCACACCTGTTACTTGCCCCAGGTGAGTTTGAAGGAGCATCACATGCTTGAAACAATCTTATTTTTCCACAATTTTGAAAGGGTGCCAATAATTTTCTCCAGACCATTTTTGGAGTTTGGTGTGACATTATGTCCAATTTGCTTTTCTCCCTCCCTTTTTTGGTTTAGTTCCAATACACACAAAGGGAATAAACATGTGTATAGCAAAACATGTGTTACTACTATCCTTTTCTGTGAGAAATACTTCATTACTCTTGAAAAATCTCAGGGGTGCCAACATTTACGGCCATGACTGTAGTTGTGCCAGCATGTCTTTTCTACTCATCATGAATGTCAGCAAAAATAGGTAGGTAAAGGGCATACACAAAACCCACATTATTCTCAAATAATAGCCTATTCAAGCACTATATAAAAAAATTTAAAAAAAATCCCAGAATGTTTTTTCAAACACATGACACAGAGTTAGAGTGACACAGAATATTAAAAGAAAAAATATAAGAAAAAAAAACAGGGAGCGCTGCTATCAAACCAACCAGATTCAACAGGGCAGTAAAAAATCAGGGATAGAGAGAGGATTATAGGTTGTGACTCACCTGGTGTAGGTGGTGATCTCCAAATTAAGAAAACCACCACAAACAACTCCAGAGCCACGTTCACGTTTAATCAATCAAATGCCCCTCCTCCACCAAATCGGTATCCATAAAAGAGATCACAGGGGTGTCCAGATATACCACAGGTAGATCCGTAGTAATATAACATGTAGAAAAAAGAAAAAATCCCCAAGCGCTCAGAGAAGTGTCAGAACTAACATACACAGTGTCACATAGATGAGGACTTACTCCACAGTGGGGGGAAATGTTGGTTTATAACATATCCCCCTCCTCGTAGGCATATCACACAGGCTCAGGATCCAGGAAATCGTAGGCATCCCCCCATGTGGCTAACCGGTTCCAGACCAAAGAAAGCGGACCACTGGACCAACTTAGTAAGATCTTGTCATAATTCATTGTGTACATGTGACGCGTTTCTGAGGTATTATTAACTTACGTTACCTCCTTCATCAGGCATATAGTGTATAAAATACAAACAGTTTAGATACCTCTCCTCTGAGTCCTCGCATGTAGCGTCTTCCGGGCGGCATCGCGTGGCATGTGACGGACTTTCGGCCTCGTCCGATCACATGACTCCACCATGCGTTCCAGGAGACGTCATTTCCTGCCGATGGTGGAACGCAAACATGAACGGATGCTGAACATTGCAGAAGACCCAAAGGTCAGGTGATATAGAACTTACAGTTATAAAAAAAAAATAATAATAATTACCATAGAACTAACATCATTACTGATAAAAACTACATATAAACATATAAATATACCAAATTCATAAAATTATTTATAAAACTAAACATTAATACACCTGTTCTAGAGTCTTGTTAAGACCGTGGGGAAAAAGAGTATTAAAACGAAAGATCCAATACATTTCCTTGTTACAGAGTGTCTTGAAATCTTGTTGTTTTTTTTATTTTATTATATATATGATAGAGTGCCCATGTGGGCTTAGATATGTAGGGAGAACTATAAATAGTTTAAGAGTTAGAATAAATAAACATAGGTCCAACATTAGAAATGGATACACTTTACATAGTGTATCCAGACATTTTCTTACCCACCATGACAAAATTTTTGGGGTCATGAAAGTCACTCCTTTAGAGAAAATTCAACGACGAGATTTCAAGACACTCTGTAACAAGGAAATGTATTGGATCTTTCGTTTTAATACTCTTTTTCCCCACGGTCTTAACAAGACTCTAGAACAGGTGTATTAATGTTTAGTTTTATAAATAATTTTATGAATTTGGTATATTTATATGTTTATATGTAGTTTTTATCAGTAATGATGTTAGTTCTATGGTAATTAGTAATTTTTTATAACTGTAAGTTCTATATCACCTGACCTTTGGGTCTTCCGCAATGTTCAGCATCCGTTCATGTTTGCGTTCCACCATCGGCAGGAAATTACGTCTCCTGGAACGCATGGTGGAGTCATGTGATCGGATGCCGGCCGGAAGAGGAAAGGTATTTAAACTGTTTGTATTTAATACACTATATGCCTGATGTCGGAGGTGGCGTAAGCTAATAATACCTCAGAAACGCGTCGCATGTACACAATAAATTATGACAAGATCTTACTAAGTTGGTCCAGTGGTCCGCTCTCTTTGGTCTGGAACCGGTTAGCCACATGGGTGGATGCCTACGATTTCCTGGATCCTGAGCTCGTGTGATATGCCTACGAGGAGGGGGGATATGTTATAAACCAACATTTCCCCCCACTGTGGAGTAAGTCCTCATCTATGTGACACTGTGTATGTTAGTTCTGACACTTCTCTGAGCGCTTGTTTTTTTTTTCTTTTTTCTACATGTTACAGAATATTAAAAGGCTTTTAAAAGCATATAAAAGATATGACCAATTGCTATGGCTTTTACCCATAACAGTGATATGCTCCTGATACTGGTACTAAGCTCTATGCTATGCTTTTCCCAATGCCATGAATTAAGTATTCATAAGTTTTAGTTTTTTTTGTTTACTGTAACACAATATGGTCTCACGGATATACCGTATTTGCACAGAATAACGTAGTGGGAAAGATAAAACCAGAGTTTCTCAGGAAATGATGTGGACGTCAGCAGATACAGTCTAATCGGGCAGACAGCAACTTCCTCACAGGAACACACTTCCTCCTAAGCATACTATGACATGCACAGATGTTACAGAGCTGAACAAAGTCCAGATTGAAAGAAAGCCAAAAGCACATACATAGCCTTATACAGTGGGGCAAAAAAAAGTATTTAGTCAGCCACCAATTGTTCTCCCACTTAAAAAGATGAGAGAGGCCTGTAATATTCATCATAGGTATACCTCAACTATGAGAGACATAATGAGAGAAAAAAATCCATAAAATCACACTGCCTGATTTTTAAAGAATTTATTTGCAAATTATGGTGGAAAATAAGTATTTGGTCACCTACAAACAAGCAAGATTTCTGGCTCTTACAGACCTGTGACTTCTTCTTTAACAGTCTCCTCTGTCCTCCACTCATTACCTGTATTAATGGCACCTGTTTGAACTTGTTATCAGTATCCACAACCTCAAACAGTCACACTCCAAACTCCACTATGGCCAAGATTAAAGAGCTATCGAAGGACACCAGAAACAAAATTGTAGACCTGCATCAGGCTGGAAAGACTGAATCTGCAATAGGCAAGCAGCTTGGTGTCAAATCAATTATTATAAAATGGAAAACATACAAGACCACTGATAATGTCCCTCGATCTGGGGATCCACACAAGATCTCACCCCGTGGTGTCAAAATGATCACAAGAACGGTAAACAAAAATCCCAGAACCACACGGGGGGGACCTGGTGAATGACCTGCAGAAAGATAGGACCTAAGTAACATAGGCTACCATCAGTAAGACATTTCGCCGCCAGGGACTCAAATCATGCAGTGCCAGACATGTCCCCCTGCTTAAGCCAGTACATGTTCGGGCCCGTCTGAAGTATGCTAGAAAGCATTTGGATGATCCGGAAGTGGATTGGGAGAATGTCATATGGTCAGATGAAACCAAAGTAGAACTTTTTGGTAAAAACTCAACTCAAACTCAAAGAATGCTGAGTTGCATCCAAAGAACACCATACCTACTGTGAAGCATGGGGCTGTTTTTCTGCTTAGGGACCAGGACGACTGATCTGTGTAAAGGAAAGAATGAATGGGGCCAGGTATCGTAAGATTTTGAGTGAAAACCTCCTTCCATCAGCAAGGGCATTGGAAATGAAACGTGGCTGGGTCTTTCAGCATGACAATGATCCCAAACACACCGCCAGGGCAATGAAGGAGTGGCTTTGTAAGAAGCATTTCAAGGTCCTGGAGTGGCCTAGCCAGTTTCCAGATCTCAACCCCATGGAAAACCTTTTAAGGGAGTTGAAAGTCCGTGTTACCCAGCGACAGTCCCAAAACATCACTGCTCTAGAGGAGATCTGCGTGGAGGAATCAGCCAAAATACCAGCACCAGTGTGTGAAAACCTTGTGAAGACTAACAGAAAACGTTTGACCTCTGTCAAAGAGTATATAACAAAGGATTGAGATTAATTTTTGTTATTGGCCAAATACTTATTTTCCACCATAATTTGCAAATAAATTCTTTAAAAATCAGACAATGTGATTTTATGGATTTTTTTTCTCATTATGTCTCTCATAGTTGAGGTATACCTATGATGAAAATTACAAAAAAAAACTTTTTTGCCCCATTGTATGTTTAATGAAACAGTGACTAATATATCGACTAATACCTAAAATAATACTTCAGACTCTACTGTCTCTATCCAAACTATACTGAGATGTTGACTTTTTTTCAACCATAAAATATATATATATATATATATATATATATATATATGTATATATATATATATATATATATATATATATACACACACACATACCCTAGGAAAAGCTGCTGAGGTTAGGTCCCGCTCACATATATTTTGGAGGTCCCATTAGGTGCCTCTGATTCAGAATTCATCAAATTTACAGGATAAAATAGCTCAAGTACCGAGTACCATGCTGGAAAAACAATAGACCCTATTACAGTCAATGAGTCTGTTGGACACCGCCAGCGCATGCCATTCAGTAGATAAGGCACTGGTACCATATTTTCAATGGGAGAGGGGTTGAGGCCCCTGGGAAATCGCCTTGTTTGCCCTCCCTATGTGCATGATGCTGTTCATTCCTCACTGAATGAGATCATTTTGACTACATTTTGTGATTTCCCTCTAAATATGTTTCAGAAATGGATGATATAGAGAGAGGTTTTACACAGTTCTGCTTTGATTTTCAGTTTTGCAAACCTAAGCATATGTAACGCCATCACAAAATGCCTGTATAAGATCCTAACAGGACTCAACAAGGTTAATGGGAAATCTTTAGTTTATTGACAGCTATCACTTTGAAGTGCTAACTGTACATTATCACAAGATAAACACCTTCTGCAAGACTCATTGGAACAGTCTGGTTTCATGCATCATCTTGTATGGTTATGACTTAGAAAATTATAGCACTGTGTGGTATATTCTTCACTTTTTCTAAACTGGCATAAAACATTCCTGCCCCTGATCTAGCAAAGTGCACTTAATGTTGTCGAGGACCTCAAAGAGGTAATCTTACAAGTGACGACAATAACTTTTTCTGAGAACATGTTTTTCACCGGGATGATTTTTCTTGCTAACATGCCAAACATAAAGGTTGTTAAATACAATTTAATTCACTCTGGAGTGCAGTTAAATAGATAAGATGGATGGCAGCTTGTCTGAGGCCTTTCCATTTGTTAAATTATGATGGATGAGTGATGTATATTGCTGAATTTCAATGCACACTCTCTGTCGCTCATTCTCTGTTTTCATAAAGAACTTGCAATCAACAATTGTTCTAAATCTATCTCCATCAGAACAATGTGACACACTGCAATTATGATAAAGAAGGAGAATGCCTAAAATGTTACCGAATAGGTCCCTTGATAATATGCGCGATGTGAAGAGCATTCAAAGTGTCACACTGGTGTGACTGTTTCAACAGATTCGCAACACTTTCAGCTTTCAATTAAGTAGTTTGCTGTGTTCTCTGAATAAATGTTTCGCATTGAAACATCATGACTCACATTGAAATAAAAGACAGTTAGGAGCAGCAGAATAATTAGTTATGATTCCTTCTTCCTTCATAGGAAATCCTGAAAATTGAAAGAACGGAAATCAGAATACATTGTAGCGTCTAAGAAACGCTCTGAGACAGGAGAGAAGCATTCCATAATACTAAGTCGATTTTGTCTTGTTCTTTTCATCAGACGAAAGAATATGACAGGGCTCAAATGAGAAAAAGTGTAACTGATAACATTTGTAAAGAGGCACTTTCCTCTATTTCCCTACAATTACAACAGGAATTACATTTACAGGATCAAGTGGAAGTAGCAGCGTAGGCTGAAGCCAGATCTCCGCCATAATAATCAGCTCATGTCTAATCTATTTCATAGTAAATATCAGTGCCAGACCTTAGCGTATTTTTCTGCCTATATAAAAACAGCATCATTTCCTTTTTCTGATATAATCACCTTTTTTCGAAGCTTGAAACTTTGCTGACTCCATCAGGCTGTGTACACACAGGCCCCCTTTTTTCTAAAGTACAAGAAAATGCACAGGAAAAAATTATACCATCCCATTTACAACTTGTCTTTCAGCCATGCAGAATTATTTTTTAGGAAAAAAATACACTATGTTTGACTTATTTGTGTTTTTTTTTTTACCACTAATGGAAAACATAATGCATGGGAATATTGTATGCAAACAATAGTTCTCCATTAAAGGGGTTTTCTTGCTTAAAGGTAGGACCACATGGACGCCATTGATGGCAATGCAGTGCACACGTAATTTCAGCAGCAGTATCCTCCGCCACTGAAATTCCTCAGAGTGAATGGGTCCGATTCACACCACTGTTGAGGTTCACACAGGGCATTCCCGAGCGCAATTCTGTATGCGGAAATTTTGTAGTCTGAACATGCCCTAACTCTACTAAAAACAAATGTTTCTGAAATAGGAAAAACTTTGGTACTTGCAAAATACCACTTGGAACCCATACAGAACTACACAGAACCCGTATGGTACCCATATGTAAATACTGTTTCATATGGAACTTCATAAATGCAGTTAAGGCATCAGTAATTGTGACTATTGGTACCAATCGCTAATACAGTAAGGTGCATAAAGCCTACATCTGCACATCACACGTGTACAATATGAAGCTAAATAACCAGGTTCTGTCAGGCGCCATCCACCAGTAACAACTTACCTCAAGGTTATGATATGTAAAGTCATGCCATACTCACGTTGAGAAAAAGGCACTAAACTTCTAAATGTGTCTGTGTATTTTGGCGAATAAAGTTATTTTCCATTACATTTCGTAACCTTGTTGCAATTTTTGCTGCTGGTGTATCACGCCCAACAGAACATGGTTTTCCTCGCTTCCAAGTATTTAGCTTCATATATTAGTCTGGATCATCCACGAGCCACCTATCCCCGGGAGGCAGCACCACCATCTTGGGAACTATCCCACATGCGACTTAAGTTGTTCTTATCATACACTGTCACCTGAACTTAACCCTATAGGAAGCTCTGCACTGTGTTTTATCCTTTCTAGACCCACGTGTACAATATAACCTCATTATATCACATGTTGAATAGCTGTTACTTTTCTCCTTATGTGGATGATCTTTAAGCTGGAAAACTGACAATGTTATGGACTGTTATAATCTCCAACTAGACAATGCTGTTCTGACCAAAAATAAATCTGCTCTTCAGTATCTATTCTCAGCTCAGATGCACACAGATAATGAAATACCTAAATTACATATTCAATTTCTACACTAATTTAGTAACTTAGAAATACAGTCTCTAAAGAAAAGCTTGGGAGTCCCTCGTAGTACTGAAAAGGTTAATTTAAATCTCAAGTGAACATATTATGATAATTCAAGGAAATTTGAATCTTTACATGGATAATGTGTGAATTAATATGAATTATTGAAAAGCTGTGAAAAAAAAAAAAAAAGAAAGAATTGAAAACTGAATGTTGTTATGTCACTTACTTAAGGACCAAGCCCATTTTGACCTTAAAGGAGAACTACGGGATTGAAAATGTTATCCCCTATCCTAAGGATAGGGGATAAGTTTCAGATCGCGGGGGGTCCGACCGCTGGGGCCCCCCACGATCTCCCGTACGGGGCCGCGGCTCTCTGCATAGAGAGCGCGTGTCAACCACCGCACGAGGCGGCGGCTGACACGCGCCCTCCATTTACTGCTATGGGAGAGTCGAAGCGCTGCCTTCGGCAATTTCCGGTTCTCCCATAGCAGTGTATTGAGGGGGCTTGTCGGCCGCTCCTTCGTGCGGTGGTCAACACGTCCTCTCTAACCAGAGAGCTGGGGCCCCGTATGGGAGATCGCGGGGGGCCCCAGCGGTCGGACCCCCCGCGATCTGAAACTTATCCCCTATCCTTAGGATAGGGGATACATTTTTCAATCCCGTAGTTCTCCTTTAAGGACCAGAGAATTTTTTGCACATCTGACCACTGTCACTTCAAGCATTAATAACTCTGGGATGCTTTTACTTATAAATTTGATTCCGAGAATGTTTTTTCATGACATATTCTACTTTATCATAGTGCTAAATTTTGCCAATACTTGCATCATTTCCTGATGAAAAATTCCAAAATTTCATGAAAAATTTGACAATTTTGCACTTTTCTACCTTTAAAGCTTTCTGTTTGTAAGGAAAATAGACATACCAAATAAATTATATATTGATTCACATATACAATATGTTTACTTTATGTTTGAATCATAAAGTTGACATGTTTTTACTTTTGGAAGACACCAGAAGGTTTCAAAGTATAGCAGCAATTTTCCAATTATTCACAACATTTTCTAAATCAGAATTTTCAGGGACCAATTCAGTTTTGAAGTGGATTTGAGGGGTCTTCATATTAGAAATACTACACCCATTATAAAAACTACACCCCTCAAAGTATACAAAATGATATTCAAAATGTTTGTTAACCCTTTAGGTGTTTCACAGGAATAGCAGCAAAATGAAGGAGAAAATTAAAAATCTAAATTTTTTACACGAACATTTTCTTGTAGACCTAGGGTTTGAATTTTTACAAGGGGTAAAAGGAAAAAATGCCCCCCCAAAATGTGTAACCCAATTTCTCTTGAGCAAGGAAATACTTCATAGGTGAACGTAAAGTTCTCTGTGGGTGCACTAGAGGGCACAGAAGCGAAGGTGCGACAATGGGATTTTGGAGATTAAATTTTGCTGAAATGGTTTTTAGGGGGCGTGTCACATTTAGGATGATTATGGCGCCATAACAGCAAAAAAAAAAAATAAATAAAACACCTGGCATACTATTTTGGAAATTACACCCCTCAGGGCACGTAACAAGGGGTACAGTGAGCCGCCTTAACACCCCACAGGTGTTTGACGACTTTTCGTTAAAGTCGGGTGTGTAAATGAAAAAAAAATGGCACTAAAATGCATTTTTTCCCCCAAATTTACCATTTTTCAAGAGGTAATAGGAGAAAATGCCCCCCAAAATTTGTAACCCCATTTCTTCTGAGTATGGAAATACCCCATGTGTGGACGTTAAGTGCTCTGCTGGCGAACTACAATGCTCAGAAGAGAAGGAGCCACGTTTGGCTTTTTGAAAGCAAATTTTGCTGAAATGGTTTTTGGGGGGCATGTCACATTTAGGAAGCCCCTGTGGTGCCATAACAGCAAAAAAAAAAAAAACACATGGCATACTATTTTGGAAACTACACCCCTCAAGGCACATAACAAGGGGTACAGTGAGCCTTAACACCCCACAGGTGTTTGACCCACAGGTGACAATCATGCTACCAGAACAGTGGACCCCCCCCCCTCTCATGTGATCCCATTTTGGAAACTACACCCCTCACGGAATGTAATAAGGGGTGCAGTGAGCATTTACACCCCACTGGCGTTTGACAGACTTTTGGAACAGTGGGCTGTGCAAATGAAAAATAAAATTCTTCAGGGGTGTAGTTTCCAAAATTGGGTCACATGTGGGGGGGTTTCCACCGTTCTGGCACCATAGGGGCTTTGTAAATGCACATGGCCTTCAATTCCAGCTAAATTCTCTCTCCAAAAGCCCAATGGCACTCCTTCTCTTCTGAGCACTGTAGTGAACCCAAAAAGGGGTCACATGTGGGTGTTTTTTTTTGTTTGTTTTATATCAGAACCACTGTAACGATCAGCCACCCCTGTGCAAATCACCTCAAATGTACATGGTGCGCTCTCACTCCTGAGGCTTGTTGTGCGCCTGCAGAGCATTTTACGTCCACATATGGGGTATTTCCGTACTAAGGAGAAATTGTGTTACAAATTTTGGGGGTCTTTTTGTCCTTTTACCTCTTGTGAAAATGAAAAGTATGGGGCAACACCAGCAAGTTAGTGTAAAATTTTAAATAACATGATGGAGTAGACCCCAACTTTACCTTTTCATAAAGGGTAAAAGGAGAAAAAGCCCCCCAAAATTTGTTAGGCAATTTCTCCCGAGTACGGAAATACCCCATATGTGGCCCTGAACGGTTGCCTTGAAATACGAGACAGGGCTCCGAAGCGAGAGAGTGCCATGCATATTTGAGGCCCAAATTAGGAATTTGCATAGGGGTGGACATTGGGGTAATCTACACCAGTGATTCCCAAACAGGGTGCCTCCAGCTGTTGCAAAACTCCCAGCATGCCTGGACAGTCAATGACTGTCCGGCAATACTGGGAGTTGTTGTTTTGCAACAGCTGGTGGCTTCCTTTTGGAAACACTGCCGTACCACATGTTTTTCATTTTGATTGGGGGGGCGGGGGTAACTGTGAAGGGGTGTGTGTATATGTAGTGTAGCTGTAATGTAGCTAATACTTTTACTGTTTTATTGTCACCTGCCAGCGCGCTCGTTCGCCACTGCTATCGGGATCCCTATGCCGATAGTGGCGTTATCAGCTTGTCACCCGCCAGCGCGATCGCTCGACAGCGCTATCGGGATCCCTATGCCCGATAGCGCTGACAACCGCTTGCCTCCCCGCCCGCTGCTCTGTTCCCTATCCCCCTAACTCTCAGGGAACGGGGGGACAGAAAGTAGAGCAGCGGGCGCAGCTAAAGTAGTACTGCGCATGCACAGCACTACGCAAATAGTGTAGGTAGGTAGCGTAGCCGTAGATTAGTGTAGGTTCTAATTTAGCATAGTTCAGTATTAAAAGTGAAAGGGGGTTAGGCACCACAACTCCCAGCATGCCCATACAGCTAAAGGCTGCCAGGGCATGCTGGGAGTTGTAGTTTAGCTTAGATTAGACAGCAAAAGGACTACAACTCCCAGCATGCCCAGACAGCTAAAGGCTGCCCAGGCATGCTGGGAGTTGTAGTTTAGCTTAGATTAGACAGTGAAGGGACTACAACTCCCAGCATGCCCAGACAGCTAAAGGCTGCCCAAGGCATGCTGGGAGTTGTAGTTTAGCTGATGGGACCACAACTTCCAGCATGCCCAGACAGCTGAAGGCTGTCCAGGCATGCTGGGAGTTGTAGTTTAGGACTACAACTCCAAGCATGCCCAGACAGCTAAAGGCTGCCTAGGCATGCGGGTAGTTGTATTTAGCTTAGATTAGACAGTGAAGGGACTGCTGGGAGTTGTAGTTTAGCTGATGGGACCACAACTCCCAGCATGCCCAGACAGCTGAAGGCTGTGTGGTGATGCTGGGAGTTGTAGTCCTTTTGCTGTCTAATCTAAGTTAAAATACAACTCCCAGCATGCCCTGGCAGCCTTCAGCTGTCTGGGCATGCTGGGAGTTGTGGTCCCTTTGCTGTCTAATCTAAGCTAAACTACAACTCCCAGCAAGCCTGGGCAGCCTTTAGCTATCTGGGCATGCTGGAAGTTGTAGTCCTAAACTACAACTCCCAGCATGCCTTGGGCAGCCTTTAGCTGTCTGGGCATGCTGGGAGTTGTAGTCCCTTCACTGTCTAATCTAAGCTAAACTACAACTCCCAGCATGCCTGGGCAGCCTTTAGCTGTCTGGGCATGCTGGGAGTTCTAGTCCTTTTGCTGTCTAATCTAAGCTAAACTACAACTCCTAGCATGCCCTGGCAGCCTTTAGCTGTATGGGCATGCTGGGAGTTGTTGTCCTAAACTACAACTCCCATGCGGGGAGTTGTGGTGCCTAACCCCCTCTCACTTTTAATACTAAACTATGCTAAATTAGAACCTACACTAATCTACGGCTACGCTACCTACCTACACTATTTGCGTAGTGCTGTGCATGCCCAGTACTACTTTAGCTGCGCCCGGTGCTCTACTTTCTGTTCCCCGTTCCCTGAGAGTTAACAGGGGACGGGGAGCAGAGCAGCGGGCGGGGAGACAAGCGGTTGTCAGCGCTATCGGGCATAGGGATCCCGATAGCGCTGTCGAGCGATCGCGCTGGCGGGTGACAAGCTGATAACGCCGCTATCGGACACAGGGATCCCGATAGCGGTGGCGAACGAGTGCGCTGGCGGGTGACAATAAAACAGTAAAAGTATTAGCTTCTGTGGCCCGAATCGGAATCGGGCCACAAAGGCTATGAGAGCTCCGTACAGCTTCAGGCTATCATAGGGAGAGATCTTCTCCCTGTGATAGCCCAAGTGAGACTGCCGTGAGCTGCGATGCCTGCTGATTAAATATGTCACGTGACACTCGCAAGCCCCCGCAGTAACCAATGGTTGGGGGGTGGTGTGCGAGTGTCAGCCTATAGAATGTGATGGAGGCGGAGCGCTCGAGCAGGGAAACTGCTGAGTCACTCCATCACAATCTATGGCACATCACAATCTACGGCACTGCACCGGTGCGTCCTATAGGGCGAAAAATACGGTAATTCTTGAAGGCAGAGTCATCCTATTATAGGTGTTCAGGAAGAGTTTTGATTTTGAAAGGTAATCACTTATATCATATGCTGTGTATTTTGCTGCATATTTTCTGCAGCTGATTTTGCTGTCCATTGACTCTAATAGGTAGAAAAAGGCAGCAAAATATGCAGTGCATACACTATGCGGGACCTTGCCTACAACTGTATGTGTGGCTGTGGGAACTAACTTGTGACCTTTTTTCCCAGACATAACTTTGCATTATTGGCTATCTGTGTCATATTTTTTTCAGATGTTGCTGTGTATTTCACACACGATATTGTGTGAAATAAGATTTTTTCTGAAAATAATTGTAATGCATTTACATGCAGAATTTTCAAGGACGCGCTCTACAAAATCTTGCAGTGTGTGAACATTACCTTACAAAGCTGAGAGGCAGACTCATCCTGTTGTTCTTCCATGTGTCCACATGGAGAACTTTCAAACAATAAAATAAATAGCCAGTAAATGATGTCCAAAGTCCCCAATAGAGATGAGCGAACTTACAGTAAATTCGATTCGTCACAAACTTCTCGGCTCGGCAGTTGATGGCTTTTCCTGCATAAATTAGTTCAGCTTTCAAGTGCTCCGGTGGGCTGGAAAAGGTGGATACAGTCCTAGGAGAGAGTCTCCATTGGATGTTTAGAGACTTGCAAAAACTAAGCTTTACCAATTATCCTTCTGTTTTTATTCCTTACATAGTAAATGTTTTTCTCTTGTGTATAAATACATTCTTTGTGTGTTCTTGTAGCAGATGCACTGCGGACCTCCAGATGTTGCATGCTGGGAGTTGCAGTAACCCCATTTCTTCTGAGTATGGAAATATCCCATGTGTGGACGTTAAGTGCTCTGCTGGCGAACTACAATGCTCAGAAGAGAAGGAGCCACGTTTTGCTGGGAGTTGCAGTTTTGCAACATCTGGAGGTCTGCAGGTTGGGGACCCCTGCTTTATAGAACTGTTTGTAATTTGTTATCAGCATATCCCTGGAACCACCCTTTATACCCACTAAGCTCTTTCCTAGGACAGTATCCATCTTTTCCAGCCCACGGGAGCACCTGAAAGCTGAACTAATTTATGCAGGAAAAGGTATCAACTGCCGAGCCGAGAAGTTCGTGACAAATCGAATTTTCTGTAATTTCGCTCATCTCTAGTCCCCAAGTTCCAGTTTCCTGCTATAATTGTCTGGTGTTTGCATATTGAAAATCAAATAAGCTTAGTGGGTATAAAGCAGTGGTCCCCAAACTGTGGCCCTCCAGATGTTGCAAAACTACAATTCCCAGCATGCCTGGACAGCCAACGGCTGTCCAGGCATGCTGGGAGTTATAGTTTTGCAACATCTGGAGGGCCACAGTTTGGGGAACACTGGTATAAAGGGTGGTTCCAGGGATATGCTGATAACAAATTACAAACAGTAATATAAAGCAGTGGTCTCCAACCTGCGGACCTCCAGATGTTGCAAAACTACAACTCCCAGCATGCCCGGACAGCCAACGGCTGTCCGGGCATGCTAGGAGTTGTAGTTTTGCAACATCTGGAAGTCCGCAGGTTGGAGACCACTGCTATAAAGTATTGAAAGTTCTACTCTTACAGATACAAACATGATTTTTTTTCTTAGTGCATCTGCTACAAAAACACACAAAGAATGTATTTATACACAAGAGAAAAACATTTACTATGTAAGGAATAAAAACAGAAGGATAATTAGTAAAGCTTAAAGCTTAGTTTTTGCAAGTCTCTAAATATCCAATGTTGTTATGTTTACCTTCCATACATAACCGTTCTCAACTATGTGTAATAATCTGATAAACTGTGATCTGCACTATGCAATTACACTCACTTAACAGCTGTTAGGCAGCATAATTGCCTGCTGTTAAACTCATGTAGAATTGATTGAAATCTTAATTGCATTATCGTTCCTCATTATGACCACCACCACCCACAACCACCAGGGATGCGCTATGCATGAGGGGCCGCACTACACGCAAAAAACTTCACAAGAGGCACTTCTTGCTACAAACTTTCCCGATAAGTATACTGGTCCTGCCATATTCTAAATGAAAATGGATTCCTCTATAGTTGCTTCACAAACTGCTAAGAAACCAGAATGCAAATAAAACAGAAATGATCATCTAAAATATCCTTGGGCTTTAGAAGAATGTTTATGCTTTATATTCATCAAGTAAGACAGCATGTTATAACCATAGCCATATCCATCTGAAACAAGAGGGGTCATCAGCCGTTCCATAGTCTTCCAAACCATATTTATGTGTGCAATAAACAACACGCATAAAAACAACATTCTGCTAAACTTAGAAGTACGAATCAACTTGGGACATGCTGCATATATAAGGCCAGAATCATGAAAAGTTTTCTTTTTGCGTTTTTGTGTGTTTACAGTGCCATTTTTGAACATTGTCTTTTTGTGCAGGCAATTTTGAGGTTCTATTAAAGGGGTTATCCAGGAAAAACTTTTAATATATATATATATATATATATATATATATATATATATATATATATCTCAACTGGTTAAACAGATTTGTAAATTACTTCTATTAAAAAATCTTAATCCTTTCAGTACTTATGAGCTTCTGAAGTTAAGGTTGTTCTTTTCTGTCTAAGTCCTCTCTGATGACACGTGTCTCGGGAACTGCCCAGTTTAGAAGAGGTTTGCTATGGGGATTTGCTTCTAAACTGGGCGTTTCCCGAGACACGTGTCATCAGAGAGCACTTAGACAGAAAAGAACAACCTTAACTTCAGAAACTCATAAGATTAGGATTAAGATTTTTTAATAGAAGTAATTTACAAATCTGTTTAACTTTCTGGAGCCAGTTGATATATATATAAAAAAAAAAAGTTTTTTTTCCTGGTAACCCCTTTAATGTATCACTGCTTTGCTTTTATATAAAAAAATACTTATTAAATTATTTTTACTGTATGTATTTTTTATTATACACAAACATATGTGTGCCTGTTATATATATACATACACACATTTTTTTTTTTTTATTATTATTTACTTCCTTTACATGTACAGCCATTTTAAAAACAACTGCTGTTCTGAGCTGAGAACAACTCTATACATTATTGTGCCACATACACAGTGAACAGGATCAGAGACCCTATTATCTAATACAGCAGAGTGTACCGAGCAGGATCCCTACTCCCCCTGTACTAAGGCAGTTAAAGGGGTACTCCGGCCCTAAGATTTCTTATCCCCTATCCAAAGGATAGGGCATAAGGTGTCTGACCGTGATAGCTTGGCCGGAGTACCCCTTTAACAAATGCAGAGCAAGGGAAGGCAGCATGTCACTCCCAGCATTGCATTTCCATGTTCACACAATGTATTTTTCCTGTTTTTGTTTTTTTCACTGCTCAAAAAATGGACAAAATCAGCCTTTTGCTTACTAATTCATTTCTATTGAACTCAATAATACAATGGCGATTAGAGCCAAATTTAGAATGTTTTTATTTCAGGACAATTTGGGTTAAAAAAAGGCCAAAAATTTTAAAAAAATAAAAAAGGAAAAAAACAGCTATGAAATGTTATAGCCCTGGGAGTACAGCTCTTGGGTATATCCGATGCTTCCGTAGATAATGCATGGAGCGAGTGCTGACCTATCACTCCATACAGCTGGGAGAGATGGGCCCCGTTCTGGAGATCGTGGGAGGTCCCAGAGGTTAGACCCCCCCATGACCAGACACAGATCCTGTGGATAGTGGATACATTTTCAAGGGCTAAAATACCGTTTTAAGAGTCTATTCACACGTATAGTATGCTGAGCATACAGTGGTCCCTCAAGTTACAATATTAATCGGTTCTAGGACGACCATTGTATGTTGAGACCAGAACTCTATGGAAACCTGGTAATTGGTTCTGAAGCCACCAAAATGTCATCCAAAAATAGGAAAAAGTGAGGATTAAAGAAAAATAAGTAGATAACTAATACAGATAAAGCAAATCCTTACATATAAAAATAATAAAGATCTGCTGGGAGCTGTAAATCACTGTCTATGTAGAGGACAGGAGCTTCTTCAGGGTCCTGTACAGTACACGCAGTGGGGGATATTTATCAAAATCTGTGCAGAGGAAAACTTACCCAGTTGTCCATATCAACCAATCAGATTGCTTCTTTCATTTTTCACAGGCCTTCATAAATATGAAAGCAGCAAGCTGATTGGTTGCTTGGGCAACAGGGCAAGTTTTCCTCTGCACAGGTTTTGATAAATCTCCCTCAGTGTCCTAAAAAAGTTCAATGGAGTCTTCCTCACCTGGTGTCCAAAGGAGCAGCTAACTGTGGCACAGGTAAAGAGTACAGAACATGTAATACCTCCCTGTACTGTAGGGAGGCGCCACCATACAGAAATTCAGGGCATACACTTCAGTAATACAGGTGTTTTACCAGTAAATGCCCATTCTGATTGGTCAGTTCTTCCAGCCATTGACATTACCATTGTATGTTGAGTCTGGTTTCAAGTTACAATGGACCAGAAAAGACCATTGTATGTTGAAACTATTGTATGATGAGGCCATTGTAAGTTGAGGGATCACTGTATTTGAAGCTGTGTTCAGTCATTTAGTTTACATTGAACTCTGCAGCATAAATGCATGTGAATGAACTCTATGGCTAAGTTCACACTTCAGAATTTCTGTGCAGAATTCGGCTTGCAGAGTCCGCATGGAATCCATAGCAGTCTATGAAACAGTGCATTCCCGTGCAGTCCTAGCACTGGCACCTGCACTCTCTGGGATGTCCGCACAGAGATTCATTCCGAAGTGTGAACATAACCTAAAGGAAGAACTGCGGCTGACACCTGTAACTAATAATTATGTAAGCACTTGTGGCTGGACAACTATGGGGGTATCAGTGGCTAACAATTATGGGGAGAACATCTGTCTTTGTCTTTTGAGCGGGTAATTACATTTTTTTTATTATATTGATCAGTGTTTACTTGGCACCCAGACCCCCACAGATCAACATTTACGCCCTTCGTTCTCTAGGGGTTAGTGTGTGCAGGGCATACATGAATGTATGGTATGGTCAAAGGGTTAAATAATTTAAAATATGTGAGATAAAATGATATATACTTTTTATAAAGCAGTCATGAATTAAAAGTTACTTTACAACATTCTCTTCACCCCTCACTTTCTCTCCTATGTTGATACACAAGAATTTGCTTATTTAGGTATAATTTTTATTCATGTTTATGAGATGTAATGTATGATATGTATTATAGCATACATGTCTAGATTTATGTGTTAATTTTGTTAACAGCTTTATAAAATGCATTGAGCCTCTTTAATAAATAAAGTGTAACACCTGCGCTCCGGCCGGACACGCTGGGTGTGAGCGCTCTCTGCTTATGTCCCAGCTGCCAGCAGGGCTGGGATTCACATCGCTGGACGCGCCCGCATGCGAACACCAGCCCGTCACTCACCTCCCTCATCTTCCGCCTCGCCGTGTCCTCGCAGCCCCGGCGCGCGCCCCCCGCCTCCTAGGGCACGCACGCCAGAGCTCTGTCACTTAAAGGGCCAGTGATCGATTAATGAAGTGTCTACACCTGTCCCCTGTCATTAAATATCAGCTCCTCTCTTGGTTCCCTGCCAGATCTTTGGTTACCTTGTGCCATAGTGAAAGTCCTGTGTCCCTGTTACCGTGTACCTGTTTCTTGCTACCTTACCTCCCCTGCTCCTGTGTTACCTGCCCTGACCTACTGCCATCTTGCCTCGTCCTGTCCTTCTCCTTCTGTGCCACGCCACATCCCAGCATCATGTGTGGACGGGTCGTGCCAGGGGTAGCGACCTGGGTGCCGCCTTCCGCAGCAAGACCATCCCGTGGCTCTGGTGAAAACCAACGGAATCTTAAGACTCCGCTCCCTTGAAGGCTCACGTCATCATCCACACAGGCCCAGATGATCCACCATCTACCGTGTCCCTTTACATAAAGCTTTGCAATTTGTATTCTTCACAGTTTTGCTAGTTTATTTATTATTGGATTGTTCTTGCTTGTAAAGGGAACTTACTGTAATAAGCATATGACACCATTTTTAGGTCACAAGATCACGCAGCTGTATAAAATGCATCCATATTTTTACATATATAGGAAGATTTACCAAAATCTGTGCAGGGGATAAGTGAAGCAGTTTTCCATAGCAGCCAGACACACAGGTTTTGATAAATCTCTCTAATTTTGTGCACAGACACCCACTTTTCAAGTGTGAGACCTTATATACCCAGGGATGTGTCTTTCCTATCATCCAATTAGCTGAATTTACTATAGGTGACTCCAATCAAGGTGTAGAAACATCTCAGAGAGGATCAAGAGAAAAAGGGGGCATCCAGAGCTATTGTAAAGTGTCATAGGAAAGGGTTTGAATACTTATGTCAATGCAAAATTGTAGTTTTTCCTTTTTTATTTTATTTCTAAAATTATTTTTTCACAATTATATTGTGGGGTATTGAGCGCAGAATAATAAGGGGAAAAAATTTGGGGTTGCAACATACAAAAAAGTGAAAGGGTCTGAAAACATTTTTAGTGCATTATAAGACTAGTTCCACCAAAGATAAACCTTTATTCAAGGCACCAATCTGTAAGGAAATAAAAAATAATTATGTAATTCTAATTAAACTGATACACTATACCAATAGGAAATTTAATTTATGTACATGTAGTAAACAAAAAAAATATATTCATGCAATGCACGAGTGGTTTGCTGATAGTTTTTTCCATATGAATCAGTAAGAATCTTTACACTTGTCAATGAATAATTATTTTTTCCTAATGAGTATATACCTGGTCTAACTATTGTTTGCATTTTCATTACCATATAAACTAAGTATGATATAGCTGCAGAATCTTAATGTCTGTATATGAATAAGCAGCTGATTGATATTGGGAACAGGGAGGCAGGATGTGGTTGTTAGGTTAGCATAGAACATTTTGGTAACTGCTCCCGAAAGCAAGCTGTAGAGACAATATATAGTTTAATATACTATATCCAACACTAATATTTTATTATATTATTTTGCTCACACAATGGACGATCTCTCAAACCTATTAGTAAAACAAAGTACTAGCTGACATTCAGCCAAAAAGAACGCTTTGAGTGAGTATTGTGACATCTGTTCTCAATCATTCAGCAAACCTTATTGGCTCAATGCTCTTCTGAAATGTCCTATGCAGTCAGATGACAGGTTAACTGTCCCCTAAAATTACCAGAGCTGTATAATAAAGATTGATTTTAGGCATGCCAACAAATTTGAAGGTAGGCAGGGACAGGGAAATAAAATAAATAAAACTTACATTCATATGTTTAGTTGCAAGTGCATGTGTCCACTAAGTCCAGTTACTGGCTGCAGTAGTCCTTTGTACAGTGACATCACTAGGTCCCTTCTGCTGAGGACTATAGAGTGGTGGCAGTGCTGGACTGGAATGACGTGACAGGTGAGTATTTTTTTTATATTTAAAAAAACAAAACATTGCGGCAAATGGGAAATAAAATCCTATACTTACCTTCCCCGTTCCCCTGTAGCTGTCATGGAACCCAGTCTCGCTGAAGAGCACTTGCTTGTGCTGGAACGAGGACCTGCCATCTCAGCCAATCAGTGGTGGGACACTATTGTGGCCACTGACTGGCTGAGTGGACAGGTCCTTATGCTGACATCAACACAAAGAAGTGCTACGCACTGAGTTCCATGACAGTAGGGGCTGCAGGGGAGCCAGAAATGTAAGTATAGGATTTTTTTTTATTTCTTTAAATCTGCCCTAAACAGAGTTAAATAAACAAACAAAAAAATCTCTATCTCGAAATCTGGTGGTTTAAACTTTTTTTTATGGGAATCTGATAAATGTTGTTCTTCAAGATGCCTCTTTTTCATGACAATAGTTTTAAGGTACCCTATAATAGCTAAGAATGGTCTGGAACCTCTTCCATTAGGATCCATACATGTTACGCATGCATGTGCATACAAGTCTTTAACCCATACAAGTCTTTAAGATCTACATTTAGGAACTGTACTGGTGGCGTTAATGTGGAAAACACAAAAACAAGGCCTATCTGTTTTATAATATGGAAAAATCTGAGTCGGAGAAAAACGCCTTTAACAATGATCAGTAGCCTTGAGACTTGAAATGTCATATGTCTTTATAAATAATGCACTCCTCAAAAAGCTTCCTCAGTTACTTTTTCTACTAATGATAAAATGTCTCGGTGCTGCAAGCCAGAAGGAAATAACAGAAAATCGCTGTAAAAATATATTTGTGTAATCTATACAAATATAGCTTAATGGACAATTCAAGATGTATCTTCCACTTTTTACTATTTGGATTGCATCTCGTAAACATGTATAAAAGGAAATTTATTAGCAAGCTACTTTCCGAACTCTAAGCAGTCACTTCCATGTAGTTCTAGGAGATTGGTTATAATGCCCACCATTACTTAGCCTCTTAGATCAGCTGGATTGCAGAAGTGGAGTTCATTGTCTGTTCTTATGGTTGTTTGACAAAGACATTAACTCTGCAAGCAATAGTGGAAAACAAAATTAAATATATTCCTTTTCTCTTCTGTAGTGACTGCTGTTATTATTACGTAATGAAGCTTATGAGAAATGATGGTAAATAAACTCGGGAGCACAAAGAACTGTCATGTTCCTTACAAAAATGAAAGACACAAATAAGATATGAACAACACTTGGAAGAAAAAAAAGTAAAATATGGAATAACCAAAAACAACAAGGATTCTGAAAGATGAAGTAGAGATCAAGAAGCTGTTTTGTTCTTAGAAATGAAAATCAGCTCTGCTTGGTGTCCAGTATTTATATTCATGAAAAAATATTTTGAGGACAACAAAACATATTTACTACGCTGATTTGTAAGACTGGTCCTAAACATGTACGAATTGGTCACTACTGGTCCCATTACTTTCGGAATATCGTCTATAGCAAGGCCCTTCAATCTATTTTCGACTGGGGCATCAGCAATGTAGTATAACAACAAATGGATTGTCCAGCCACCTAAAATGTTCTAAAGATGGCTAAGGCTCCTTTCCCACTGCCCTCGGGACCTGTCACTAACGGGTCCGTCAGGTTCTATTTATAAAACGGGCCTGTTGCCTGACGGGTCCAACGTGGGCCGACCGGTCCAGATAGACCCTATGCACTATGATGGGGTCCTGACGGACCCATTATTTTTTTAGTGGCAAGTAGTAGGAGAAAAATTAGAGCGAGCACAAACTTTTCTCCCCCATCGTGATCCTAAAATAACGGGCTTCACACTGTCGGAGACAAACAGCAGTGCGATAGTAGCCTAAAATAGTATAAAATAGTCATATTCAACTTATCAATTCTCAGTCACTTCCATTCTGTCATTCCTGGTCCCTCTAGAGCAGTGTTTTCCAACCAGTGTGCCTCCCACCTTGCAAAACTACACTTCCAGCATGCCTGACAGCCGAAGTCTGTCCGGGCATTCTGGGAGTTGTAGTTTTGCAAGAGCTGGAGGAACCCTGGTTGGGAAACATTGCTCTCGACATAGACATGTGACTGCTAATGCCAATCACTGGAAATAATGGTCATCTACACTACAGCCAAAAGAAGCAGGGAGAGGTTGTTAAAACTAGTATGACTTCTATTATTTGATAGACAACTCCCTTTAAAAGCATCAGAAAAATATACAAATATGTTGCTAGACTAGAAATAGCTGCAGTGATAAAAAAAAAAAGGCCTCTCCATCTTATTTTTGCTTTTGTCAAAAGTGGCTCTTGAGTGGCACCTTATCAGAATTGCTTCCCTCCCCACAGCCTAAGAAGCAATGGTAGATATTATATACTGGAACGTACCTGCATGACAGAGGAAATGTTTGTCGGATACAGATGCAACTGTTGAAATGTTCTGCAAAGCCTCCTATAGTCATACATAATCTACCTAGGGTCTCATATATATATATATATATATATATATATATATATATATATATATATTATACATAATATATATTATTTTTACACCAGAGAAAAAAATAGAGCTACAAAACTCTAGATAATTTTTTTTATTTCAGATTATTAAAATATAAGTATGAGGTATTAACAAACAACAACATACCAATATAAAACTCAGTGCAATATCAGACAAGAGGAGTATAATATGCTATCATGCATGAACCCCTACAGACACTGTTTCATTCCTTCCTCAGGGGGCCCCCTGAGGAAGGAACAAAACAGTGGCTGTAGTGGTTCGGTGACATACGGACAGATATTATGGGTGAATGCATATAGGACCCCAGATTACTGGGAGTGAACTACCAGGCTTACACATCCGCTATGGGCATAATATGAGATAGTTGTTGGCCATTATATAGGGGATGGGTCATTTATCCATGTGATACATAACTTTTTAATAATCTATAAGCCAATGTTGCATCCAATCCTGTGCACAATTTTTCATGCATGATAGCATATTATACTCGTCTTGTCTGGAATTACACTGAGTTTTATATTGGTATGTTGTTGTTTGTTCATACCTCATACTTATATTTTAATAATCTGAAATAAAATTTTGTAATTTTTATCTGGAGTTTTGTAGCTCTATTTTTTCTCTGGTGTAAATGTATTCTTATAGAGCCCTTCAAAGTGCAGAAGGATGGTTTAATGCCTACACCCAGTATAATGCGGATGCAAAATTATATATGGGTCTAATAGGACCATTTGTTATATATACAGTACAGATCAAAAGTTTGGACACACCTTCTCATTCAAAGTGTTTTCTTTATTTTCATGACTATGAAAATTGTAGATTCACATTGAAGGCATCAAAACTATGAATTAACACATGTGGAATTATATACATAACGAAAAAGTGTGAAACAACTGAAAATATGTAATATTCTAGGTTCTTCAAAGTAGCCAGCTTTTGCTTTGATTACTGCTTTGCACACTCTTGGCATTCTCTTGATGAGCTTCAAGAGGTAGTCACCTGAAATGGTCTTCCAACAGTATTGAAGGAGTTCACAGAGATGCTTAGCACTTGTTGGCCCTTTTGCCTTCATTGGGTTCAGGTCTGGTGAATGTGGAGGCCAGGTCATCTGGTGCAGCACCCCATCACTCTCCTTCTTGGTCAAATAGCCCTTACACAGCCTGGAGGTGTGTTTGGGGTCATTGTCCTGTTGAAAAATAAATGATGGTCCAACTAAACGCAAACCGGATGGAATAGCATGCCGCTGCAAGATGCTGTGGTAGCCATGCTGGTTCAGTATGCCTTCAATTTTGAATAAATCCCCAACAGTGTCACCAGCAAAGCATCACCACACCTCCTCCTCCATGCTTCACGGTGGGAACCAGGCATGTAGAGTCCATGTAGAGCCGTTCACCTTTTCTGCGTCGCACAAAGACACGGTGGACTAAAGATCTCAAATTTGGACCAAAGCCCAGATTTCCACTGGTCTAATGTCCATTCCTTGTGTTCTTTAGCCCAAACAAGTCTCTTCTGCTTGTTGCCTGTCCTTAGCAGTGGTTTCCTAGCAGATATTCTACCATGAAGGCCTGATTCACACAGTCTCCTCTGTTGTTCTAGAGATGTGTCTGCTGCTAGATCTCTGTGTGGCATTGACCTGGTCTCTAATATGAGCTGCTGTTAACATGCGATTTCTGAGGCTGGTGACTTGGATGAACTTATCCTCCGCAGTAGAGGTGACTCTTTGTCTTCCTTTCCTGGGGCGGTCTGCATGTGAGCCAGTTTCTTTGTAGCTCTTGATGGTTTTTGTGACTGCTCTTGGGGACACTTTCCACCTAGAAGTTGTTTCACACTTTTTTGTTATGTCTATAATTCCACATGTGTTAATTCATAGTTTTGATGCCTTCAATGTGAATCTACAATTTTCAGTCATGAAAATAAAGAAAACTCTTTGAATGAGAAGGTGTGTCCAAACTTTTGGTCTGTACTGTATATATGTATATATATATATATATATATATATATATATATATATATATATATATATATTATTTAGTACAAATGAAGATCATTAATGAATAACTCAAAAAAAAAAAAAGCTTGACATAGGTGCAAATATAGTTGGACCTTTGCTAAACAATAGAATGAGTATACAAAGACTCCTGTATGCTGGACAGACAGACTGACTCTAGAAAGGCTATGTGAACAGAACTAGTAAAGGCTTGTTCACACGACTGTTGCTCCCCGATAAAAGGAACTGCTTCTGTTAGTCCTTCGGAAGGACTCCTGTACAATACTGAAGACCCCATGGATCACATTTATGTTAATGGGATCAGTCGAAACCTGGCGGTGTCAGTTGTGCTTTAACCCGTACAAGGTGTGTTCAGTTAAAAAAAAAAAAAAATAGAGTCCAGAACAAGTCGGGGCACAATTTCCATGCGAAATTCCACAGAAGAATTCTCCTGGAAATCCAGCTGAAATGAATGGCCTATTGACTTCAATGGGATTCTGCTTCCCCATTCACACAGCACACTTTCTGCATTCCACATAATTTGAAGACCTGTCTTTAATTTAGCAGAATTCCGTGGTGTCATCCCATTGATGTCAATAGGGCTTTGAATCTCAGCAGAATTCTATGTTTTGAGAATACAGAATTCTGTTGAAATTCTGTCGCAATTTCACTGCAGTTTCTGCACTATTCCGCAATTCTGTTCCGCATGCTTTGCTGAAGAGAATTTGTGCGGAATAGAGGATATTCTGTCATGTAATCATAGCCTAAGGCTCTACTTGTATCCAAATTAATAGTATCTGTTGGCATTTGTAATATTATTTATTAGCTAGAAAACCTATATACCTATAGAGCTGTCATAGTGCTCGTGTGAACAATTAGAGTGAATGTACGTGCACTGAATTAGTGTTCTGTTTGCTTCACATATAGAAATTGCCTCTGAAGGAAAATAACTATGTAACTGCAGCCATTGTTATATAAAACAAGTAAGATAATTGAACAGCAATTGGTTCATAGGCTTACTAGGAAAGTTTTCATACTAACTGTAGTCTCCTTCATTATTTATGAAGTGAAATATAGTATAACGACTGAGAAAATACATGCATGTATTTTGTCACCTTGTTTTGGAAGTTGGTTTAGACAGTAATTCTCTTGCAGATGAGCTCAATAAATACGCTGTAACTATTTGCATCACTTTTATCTTGTGTTTTTCGCAAACTAAAATACAACATTGATAAGACGAATGGATTAGCAATGTTCAGAGACAATGGAGAGGCTTAAGAATGAAACATAAGACACATCTGCCTATTTTCAGCAGAGTCATTGACATTTGAGTGACAGATGACTGTTTACCTTGGCAAGAAAAAGAAGCAATTATATTTTCATGCTTTCATTGTAATTTTCTACATTTGGCTTTGTTAAGGCAGACAAAAGGAAGATTTGTGGCAGTAAAGTGCCATAATCTTAATGAAGTTGAGTTACTGGAAAGCTGGCCATACATGGGTCAATAATGGGTCACTGTTGGGACCACTGATGGGAATATAATGCAAAAAATCTCATTATCAGTAAAAGAACATTCTGTCTGTTTAAGCTATATTTAAATGTATTGCTGTTTATGCATTATACCGATGCATGTTTTTGTACATCCCATTGTTAGTTATCGGAAGAAGGATAAGGCCAGCGTGGAAAATGCAAAAAGATCCCTTTATTGGATAAAATCAAAATCACAGGACAAGGCAACCAGAAATGACGCGTTTCAGGCGTGAACCGCCCTTAGTCATATAATAGAACCATAAAGTAACATCCTATATGTAGGGCAAGTGAGCCTATATCTATTGCTGTCGCCGCACATCGGCCGTGCTGTGGACGGGACATTGGTTTGGTGAGCTGATCTCTACATCTCTGCTGTTCGATTGTTTGTTATAGTTATAGAAAAAAGTTACTGTTTTCTATTTTAGCAATGTTTTTGTTTTTATCTTTCAGATCATCCAGATCACCAATGCAATATTACTATGTAAAGGCGATGAACCTTCTATTGTCCACTGTGTATTTAAAAATTAAGAAATTCCTAAGAATATTTATCCTACAAGTGTAGTATCTGGGTTAAACATTGCCTGTGGACTTCACCCATATGTGCAACCATTGGATCACACTCTTGTCAGCACCACTGAGATGCATTTTTAAAATCTATTCACATGTACAGTATCCTGCGTATATTTGAAGCTGCAGATTTGAAACTGTTTTCAGTCATTTAGTTTATATTACAATCTGCAGCATTAAACCCTGTGCATCAAATTATTTATCTTAAATGTCCGAACTGCCATTTCTTTCTTCATCCAGCCAAACAAAAGTGGAATAAAAAGTGATCAAAATGTACTAATATATCTTAAAATGTTTCCAATGAAAGTTACCGGTTCTCCTAGTAAAAAATAGCAAGCCCATATATAGCTCTATTGGCAATAAGTGAAAAAGCAGTGGGTCTCAGAATATGGTGACCCAGTAATTTATATTTTTATTTTTTTATCTGTCAAAAGTTGACATAACTGCAGTTTTATGAATATGCAGAGTGCAGTTAACATGGCTACATTGCTAAAAAAAAAAATATGGCTCTAAGAATGCAGTGATGCAAACGTTTAAAAAAACCAAAAAACTGATACATTCTTGGAGTACAGTGCCACATAACGCTTACACAGTGTATTATATGCTGCACAAAATATGCTGCATATTCTCAGATGAGAATACACACAGAGCTACCTGGCGGCAGCAAAGTGTGTTCAGTGAAGTTTGGAGGCGGGGCTGCACACCGCCATGACTGTGACAAGTTGCCCTGTCTCCGAACTTCACCGCACACACAGGGCTGCTGCCGGTTAGTTCTGTGTGTATGCTGATCGAAAAATATGAAGTGCATTTTCCACTGTGCAGTTAAATACGCTGCATAAGTGCTACATGGGATCGTACCCTCAAGGTGCAAACTAGCTGTATCTATAAGGGGTTAAGGCAATTAGTTATTAAACACCTACAGACAAAATGATGCAGTAGGAAAAGCATTTTAATTGTCGGGGGAATGTGTACACATTGCTGTAAACAATTTTACTGATAAAGGAGAAGGAATGTAGTCTTGTAGAATACTGTAAACTACTACATTTGCCTTATAGACAATATCTTGATGTATTTGTTTAGAGCTGACAAGTTCCATATCCCACAGTATTTTTTCTGTCTTCTTCCCCACATTACTTCCTCTTTTAGTTAGAAGTAAGTACTAACATGCCTTAAATTTGCTTTGGTGTGAACTCCATTTTTTATTACAAGTTATAATGTACAGTATGCTGCTCAGAACAGAGGTATGGTTCAACCTTTGATATGCATCATTGAACCTAAATATTTATATAGAGATAAAATATACAAGATGTCCAAATATACGAATCAGGCATGTCCCCATTGTTTATTTCCAATGGTAATTTTCAGTGGGTGGTATTTGTAGTTTCAGGAAGTATTCGCTGCTAAATCCAGCATGCAGCAGCAACATATCAGTCTTTAGTGGTTCTCCGCCAGACAGGTATTTGGAGGATGCACACTAGAATTCAGCCTTGGCGTAACTTTAGAGGAGTTTTCCAGGATTAGGAAAACCACAGCTATTTTTTTTCAGAAACAGTGCCTCTCTTGCATCTCAGTTCCACTGAAGTAAATGGAGCTGAGACGTAATACCACACACAACAGATATGGCATTGTTTTTGGAAGAAAGCAGGTACAGTATGTTTTGGTTTTTTCATTTGTTTTCCCTTTAGATCATATGTATATTAATTAAATTTATGATAAATCGCCAACCCCTTCTTCCCAATATTGACCCTTCAATATACTTCAATAAAAGGTCTAAAATTAGGCCACAGTCAATATTGACTGCGGCACCTAAGTTGTTGGCAGAGGGAGTAAAAGCTATTCTACAACTATATAGAAAAGTCTATTAGGCCTTAACAGGCATGATACTGTGCACTACATAAGTACACACAGGGTGAAACAACAGATATATAAACAAAAGCAATAAAACTGCTTTTTTTTGTAACACAGAACTGCAAAGGATCTACTACATTCAGCTGATTTACCATTATCTGTGGAGGTACGCACCATAGAATGGCTGACCAGACATTTTCTTTGTGTCCAGATACAAGCAGCAAGTGTTAAAGGGGTATTCCAGGCCAAAACTTGTTTTTATATATCAACTGGCTCCAGAAAGTTAAACAGATTTGTAAATTACTTCTATTAAAAAATCTTAATCCTTCCAATAGTTATTAGCTTCTGAAGTTGAGTTGTTGTTTTCTGTCTAACTGCTCTCTGATGACTCACGTCCCGGGAGCTGTGCAGTTCCTATGGGGATATTCTCCCATCATGCACAGCTACCGGGACGTGACATAATCATTGAGCAGTTAGACAGAAACTTCAGAAGCTAATAACTATTGGAAGGATTAAGATTTTTTAAGTGGGAGCGGCACAATCAGTATGGCAGCGGTGGGGCATTGACAGCTCACTCTGGGTCCAGAACCGCACTTGCATAAGACCACAGAGGCCAGTGATTGACTGCATAGTTCTGTGCACACTGTAAAGTGATGTTACCAGGAACTTCCTCTGGGACTCAGTAGCTCCGTGTGAGTAGAAGTTGTTTGTTTTCCTTTTCTCCTACCATCCCCTTTATGACCCTTATTTGTCATAGGATATGCTACAATGGTATGATAGGTGGTAGTTTTGCCCCTATGTATACTGGTGACTAAAAGAGAGTGTGGAAGAACAGAGGCTCTTCTAAACCAACCAAAGAAGTAGAAAAAAGATCTCTGGGAGTTTTTAATTCCCAAAGCAATGTAATATTGAATAACCATAAATCAAAAATTGTCATCCTCTTCAGAGTACAGTAAACTCATCACTTGTCAATGTTGGTATAACTTGCTATTAGTGTCCACAAACCAATAAAAAAAACAAGAATCAGCATTAAAGAGGCAGGTGAGCTGGCTCGGGAGATGAATTTGAGAACCTTAAATGTCACCATTATCCATTAAACAAATGAAAGCCCTGGGAAGGTGTTGCTGACAGGAGAGTTTACAGTATAATTAATTATATATCGCCCGTATACAGAAGATAATTTGTGTGGCAGCATATTTTCCATTTGGAAATGTAGCTAATATTTTACGCATCTCCTTGCAGTGCCAGCCATGTCAATATCTCTGTCAACATTAATTTGCTTCATTAAAGATGTCAGATTGTGAAGACTTAGTGTCAGTGAGAAATGAAAATCTATCTAATTGGATTGATGTATCTATTATCATTGTGACATTACACCCTATCATTAGCGAATGACTTGCTGCAAGTGCAAGACTAATATTTTTAATATTAGCAGGATTGGAGGGAAGAAAGATGAGAATAATGCTTAAACAGGTGAAGATATATGACATGCTATGAAGACAAGCATATCAAATAGGAGGGGGGTATTAAAATGTATGAAGGTTCATAACATTTGGCCTACAATAACAATATAATTATACATTATCATAGTCTTTATCAGCTATAGGATGGTAATGCCTAGTATTAAAATAATTCTTGTCTTTGTTTTGATATTTCTAATTTATGCAAATTTAAATATGGGGAAACATATTGGAATGGCTATTCCGGGAGAAAACCATTACTTCTATGGCCTGTTTAGACACTATACATGTTGTGCTATAAAACACTGGCCTGTTCGGTATAGAGAACTCTAGTGAGGTTATAGGTTTGCTATAAATGGTTGTACTGATGCATCTCAGCTATGTAGCAAATATACATTGTCGTATTATTTTAAGACTCATAATAGCAGGTTCCAGATTACAGACCTCCTGTTAAACTATGTTGTAATGAAAGTTGGGTTTAAGGGTGTACCTTATTGTAACATTCTGAATAAGGTTTTATAATAAATAAATGGGTTTACTTATGGTCAAAACGTGTGTACAGACTGGGATCAGCTTTCCCACAGTCAGCGGCATGTTATCAAGCAGGCCTGGTGCAAACATTTTTGCCACCCTAGGCGAGATCTAATTTTGCCACCCCTTGACCCTGCCCATTGTATCCACCCTTTGATATCCCCACCTTACTACTGGGGTGACACACTGTAACAAACCCCCTCCTCATGTAATCTCCTTTCTACTGGGTTGACACACTGTAACAAACCTCTTCCTCATGTAATCACCTTACTACTTTGGTGGCAGGGTTTAGCTGGATAAGCGGTTGCTTCAGAGGCAGGCTAACTTTATTGCTACAGGCAGAGCGGCTCCCCCATAAAGAGTGCGCTCTAGGCGGCAGCTAATTCTGCCTATAGGCAGAGCTGGCCCTTTTAATAAGGGAACCTGTCAAAAGATTTTACCCTATATAATCATTGGCAACAGTTTATATAGGGTAAACTCAGCTTACATTCTATACCTGGAAGTCTGCAAGGCTGGCAGAGATCCTGGAGAAAATGTCCTCGCCTCCTAATTTACATATGGCGTAGGACAACTTTACATAGTTCATAATGTTAAAAAAAAGTCCATCAAGTACAACCCTATTGTGTCCTTTTTGTGTTGATCAAGAGGAAGGCAAAAAACCTTTATGAGGCTGATACCTATTGTTCCATAACAGAAGAAAAAATCCTTACAGTTTCAAAATATGGTAATCAGACTAAATCCCTGGATCAATGTTCTGTCTCTATAAATCTAGTATCCATAACGTGTAATGTTAATACTCTCCAGAAATGGAACCAGGCCCCTTTTGAACTTTTTAAGTTCAACATGTCTACTTCCTTTGGCAGAGAGTTCCATAGTAGGGATCGACTGATATCGTTTTTTTAGGGCCGATACCGATAATCAGTGCAGGTTAGGGCCGATAGCCGATAACTTATACCGATATTCCGGTATAAGTTATCGGCTATTTAACCCCCTGCGACACCGCTGCAGATCATTGATTTAAAGCGGGCGCTTTAAATCAATGATCTGCAGTGGCTTTTGGGGGGCCATAGGCCGCCGCCGCCACCCGCTTCTCTTCCCCTACCTGTCAGGGTGGTCCGGGCCATCCATCCTTCCTTCCTGTATAGTCCGTGGGGTGAAGAGTGAACCGGTCCGGGCTGTCCTTCTTCTCCGGCGGTCATCTTCTCCACTCCGGGCAGGCTCCGGCCTAGTACGCTGCATAGACGCCGCTACGCTGTGACGCCCGTGTGCAGCGACGCACCTGACGTCACGGCGTAGCGGCGTCTATGCAGCGTACTAGGCCGGAGCCTGCCCGGAGTGGAGAAGATGACCGCCGGAGAAGATGGACAGCCCGGACCGGTTCACTCTTCACCCGGAATTACCCCGGACACTACAGGAAGGAAGGATGGATGGCCCGGACCACCCCCATTACGGGTAAGTTTAATTTTTCTATTGACTCGGAGGGTGGGGGAGGGGCCCGACCATACCACCCAGCATCACGGGGGGGGGGGGTGCGACGCGGTGCGGTGGGTCGAGGGTGCGGTGCGGTGGGTCGGGGGTGCGGTGTGGCGGGTCGGGGGGGTGGCGGTGCGGGGCATTATCGGCTTATCGGCAAGGTAATTGCCGATACCGATAATGCCCAAAATCGTGATTATCGGCCGATAATATCGGCCATACCAATAATCGGTCGATCCATATTCTATAGTATCACTGTTTTTACAGTAAAGAACCCCCGTCTGTGTTAGAGTATAAACCTTCTTTCCTCTGGACATAGAAGAAGACCCCTTGTAAAAGATATAATTGATACAGTCCTGGGTATAAATAGATCATGGGACCGGATATATGTTAACATAGTTATTTGGTTGCCCCTAAGCAGTTTTTTTTTTTTTTGCTTTTCTTCCCAGCTAAATAACCCTAATTCTGATAATCTTTCGGTGTACTGTAGACCTCCCAGTCCCCTTATTACTCTGGTTGCCAGTCTAAACCTTCTCCAGCATCACAATATCATTCTTGCACTGGTGCCCAGTACTGTACACAGTATTCCATGTGTGGTCTGACTAGTGATTAGAATTATTTCTTTGCCGTGTGCTAGGGATGTCCCGATACCATTTTTTTAAGACCGAGTACGAGTACCGATACTTTAATTCTAGTACTCGCCGATACCAAGTACGAGTACTTATATTTTAAAGGGAATCTGACACCAGATGACGAAGTTTCTGGCGCTGCTTACTGTACTGATATGTGGGTTCCTTGTTGTGTACAATGGAGGCGGCTGCTGTAGTATGAGCCAAGATTTCTCTCTTCTCCTTTGGGCAGAACAGGGAATTTGCATTGGCGGCGAGACCGATGTCTCCGGAGCGATTGCGCTGACGTTCACATGGTGAGCAGCGGTAGAAACCGGCACCTGCACTACCTACCTATAAATTTAGGTTAGTGCAGGTAACTCTGCTGTAAGATTGCCTTTAATAGTAGGTAATATTCTCTTGCAGACATTATCAGCAGCCCCCCGGCAGTCATTAGTAGCAGCCCCCTTTGTAGACAGCAGACCCCCTGTAGACTGCAGGCCCCCCCCCCCCCGTAGACCGCAGCCCCCCTTTAGACAGCGAGCCCCCATTTAAACAGCAGCAGGCCCCGCCTTTAGACGGCAGCAGCCCCCCCCCCCCGTTTAGACAGTAGCAGGGCCCCCTTTAGACAGCAGCAGGACCCCCCCGTTTAGACAGCAGCAGGGCCCCCCATTTAGACAGCAGCAGGGCCCCCGTTTAGACAGCAGCAGGGCCCTCCATTTAGACAGCAGCAGGGCCCTCTGTGTAGACAACAGCAGGTCCCCCTCTTTAGACACCAGCAGGCCCCCCTGTAGACATTAGTAGCAGCCCCCCTCCTTGCAGACAGCTCATCTGCGGCAGTCCTCTGTCGAGTGCTGCCGCTCCACTGCCCCATTCTCACGTCCTCCCGTCAGCATCATGGCGTCCTATGGAGGAGCATGTGACATATACGTCACTCTGCTTCCTCCGTAGCGTTACGCTGGGCGCAGGGGAGGAGGTGGAGTGATGGGTGTGTCACATAATCCTCCATGGAACACTATGATGCGGACGGGAGGATGGAAGAACGGGGCAGCGGAGCGGAAGCAGGTATTGGACATGGTATAGGGGACATTAAATGAGTCCCCGATACCATGCAAATGGAAAGTATCGGCCCCGATACCGATACTAGTATCGGGACATCCCTACCATGTGCATCTATACCTCTTTTGATGCACCCCATGATTTTATTTGCCCTGGCAGCAGCTGTCCTATACTGGTCACTACAGTTAAATTTACTGTAGACTTAAGCTTCTAAATCCTTTTCCATGCCAGTAGTCCCCAATGTTTTCCCATTTAATACATAACCCCAGCTTTGATTTTTCCTCCCCATGTGCATAACCTTACATCAGTGTTGAACCTTTTCTGCCTCTTCACAGCCAATGCCTCCAATTAATACCATTAATACCCACCCTGTTTCCTCTCACTGAGCCAGTTATTTACCTACATTTCCCCTCAGCTCAAGCACTTTGATTTTATGTACCAACCTTTTATGTGGCACAGTAGCAAGCACTTTGGAAAAATCAAGATATACAACATCCAGCGATTAACCCTGGTCCAGTCTTGAGCTCACCTCCTCATAAAGTTTGACTCCTCGGGTAAATTTGACTGGATCCATCCCTCATGAACCCTTGCTGATGTTCCTTCACTGCCTTCCTGATTAAGTAGCTTAAATGCTTTTTTGTTGTCACTTTCCCCTGAAAACGTATTTTCTCCAGAATCGCTGTTCCAGCCAATGTACTTTAGGAGCTTGGGAACTTATCTTTGACACTTGGCACCCGAAAAAAAATATGGAAGCACAGATGGATGTGAAAATGTATCATGTATCTCCTTGCCCTAACAGTGTTTCGTCTAACAGTGTCAGCAGTTTGGAAAATGAATTGCAGCTAACAGATCCCCATTTACCTTGACAACACATCAACTTTAAGAACTGACTGTTCACTTGTTACCTAATACTGTATCACCCTTGGACAAGTGCAATTGACAATTGTCTATATTAAAGTGTTATTCACTTCATATAAATCACTAGATCAGATAAGTCATCTGTCTACTAATAATGTACAATACATTTGTAAGTAAGGAACATTAGACCAATCATCCTGAAATTGAATCCATGACCAGAGACACATAGGTGAGTCAATCATGAATATGTCTGATTGCCTTTCCAGGGGGTTGATTCTCACAGAAAACAATGTCACAGGGTGCAAGAAACGTTTGTATGCTTTTAAAAGTAAAGTAAACATTCACTTGTATAGCTCTTGCAGGGTAAAACTTATTCTTAGTATCCCTGCAAACAATGTGACAAAGACAAACTTGTCATAATAGCAAGCAAATTAATACAAATCAATATTCTCCTTATCTTCTGGCCTATGGGAAACATGCTGTTTTCTGATATTAATTCATAAATTAAAACATGGCATTATTATTTTACAAATGTCATGGACAGCACATCTCTACCAACTTCCATTTATTTTTAAAGTCCGTGTAACAGTCTATGGCCTAATTCAGACAAACTGTACAAAAGAATGTCCCATGTGGGAGAGAAAGTCACAAATTTTTGTGCATGTTCTATTTGCACTTAACTTTGTCACTTTTCTCTTCTTCCACTAAAAGTGGGTGAGGTTAGAAGTGAGGGAACACGGCCAGTAAGTATTCGACAGCTATTTAATTATTAAAAACAGAAAATGTTACTGCAAATTTACATGTGCCTCTTAATACATTTCATGAATTTGCAGTTTAGGACTATAGTATAAGTAAATCTCTCCATAGTTTTAGTTTCTCACCACTGTTACAATCTAGTCACCAAACAAACCACGACACCAACTAAGGGTACATGTAAATGTGCAACACCAAAACCCCTGACAAAGCGATAAGCAGTGAAACTTACATTGGGGTCTGGTGGGTAAGGTTTTGGCTCCACACAGGGTTTTATGTGATGTGTGCAATTGTTCAGTCCTTTTTCTTATGTATGTTGGTTGCTCTCTTTATGAACAATATCGTTTATCAGTACTTTCTGTTTCTATTTTGTGCTTGTACTCTGTGACCACTCACATAATTTATTTACTTGCATTATGCTCTTTGGGTCTGAGCCCCTGTGTTTATGGGTCTTTGTCCTATCCCACCGTCCTGTTTGTGCTCTGGTGCCATATATGTCTTTTATGTAATGCTTTTAATGAATACTATCTTCAATAAAAAATATATATCTTCATACATTGTTTGTTGTGCACTATTTAATTTTGGGGTGAACTGTTACAATCTGTGTAAATCGGAACAGTGTTGGTTACATCTCAAGTCTTAAAACGTGTATATATTGATGAGACCTAATGCTTCTTAGATCTATACAGTATGAAGTCTAGTTAATCATCCTTAGCCTGAACTCCAGAATGATACATTCCTTTTTAGGCCCTGTTTACATCTAACATATGTTGGATGGAATACCGACCTCTGAAGGAAAGCTGGGACATATCCCACTGTACAGATATACAATGGGGCATATGGTCTATATAGCATCTCCCCCTTTCTACAACTTTGCACACCCATCCTATTCGAGGAGAAAACACTGGGAGGTGCAATGTACAGCACAGACATAAAGACTCATTCCCCCGTCCACTGGTAATTTATAATGAATTGAGGAGTTTGCTCAGAAGGTGTTTGCTCAACAGCCTACGCTTTGCACCACTGCATGCTCTGTATCCCACACACTTCAGAACCAATGACTGTAAATAATAAAAATCCAATTATAAACTCATTAAGGGTATTGGTGGCCACTCAATGCTGCAAAGTGCTGGAATGAGAAAGGTACAGAATATGAGCCATCAAAAAGCTGTGTAAGAAGCACATCCCAGTGCTCACAGTGAAGCCATCCAGATTTCCCATTTAACTGATGTCAGTGTGGTGACTCCAGTTGCTTTTCTGTGCCTAGTGAAGCCCCTGAAGTACGGTATATGTTTAAAGTGAACCTGGCAGGAGATAAAATTAAAAAAAATGCTCCAAGCTTACTCTTCACCTGGTGCTGATCCTGCCTGTGTGCTTAAATCCTGGTTTTCATCCAGGATTTTACTGCAGTTCCCTGAGAAGGAGGGGGAATTTCCACATGCGATGAAGTTTGCCCACATATCTCACGTGTGAACTTCCTCCTTCACTCCTCAGAGCTGACAAGTGAATACTCTGTGCACCCCAGCTCTCAGAGCAGGCTGACTCACAAGTTGGAAGTCTGCACAGAGCTTTGCTTGTCCTGCTCACACTTCCTGTATTTTGTTTTGGTACAGAGACACAAAGGCAATTGCTGCAGGAACAAGACAGTGTTCTGGACAGTGGAGGATTTTTTCAACCCAAAATATACACATTTTAACACATGTATATTACAAATATACATATAATGTTATTATCTACATTATAGAAAATATTTTTTGCAAATGACAATGCCCATATCTGGACGCCATACTATTAAGGGACCTTTGGTTATAATATTAATAAATCTATTTAATGGCATATTATTGTATTGTACTTTGATGTGGGAAAAGGAAAAAAACATGCATACATGGCATGCTCCTGGGTCATCAGTTCTTGAAAAATCACAACAATAGATGGCTTATTCATTATCATCCTCCTTCCTCCTACTAAATTTACTATTAAAGCATTTTCTAAATAAGAGAAACACCAAAACATGTATCATTATATAATCCAATAATATCAGTGTTCGGGAGAAAAAAGAAAGCCTAGAAACTTTCTTTACACACTCATAAAAATGCGCTATAAATGTGGAGAGGTTGAGACAGCCAACCCACCCACTATCACCCATTTACACAAAATGCCTGTTCAATGGAGCTATTGGAAAAAAAGAGCTTTGTAATATACTTGATAGCACTGATTATGTTTTTTTTTACATTGGAATCTTTAAGAATTATTGTAATTTTAAGCTTTGCCAGAGTAATTTTAGTTTTATATTACATCTGTGCAAACTAAAAGGAAATGATAATAGGAAAAGGACTGTATTTGTTTCCAAATGCTTCACTCACAGCATAATTATGACATTCTAATTGTAGCACCGTAACCTCTACATCTGCAGCTGATGCTAGCTAGGACATCACCAGAATCGGAGAACAAAGGGAGCCAGAAGCTCCATGAAAAGAGAAGCTCAGGAACAAAAGCTGCTTTGCAACATAAATAATGTGTTAGTGAGACAGAATCTTTCTCATATACATACAGTACAGCCAGCATAACAAAGCCAGTGCTGAACTTCACAGCTAGCAAACTTTAAAGAGCATTTCACTAAGAAATTAAGAATTCAACAATAGAAATATATGTTTGGCCAATCAGTTTTTTTGCCAAATCTTGATGACAACCAATATGGCTGCCTTTACTTCAAATCTACTAAGTTATGCAGTGGCATGGGGGTTATGTCATGCTATTTGGGAGTCTAGTGGCAACCTGTACAGGAGCTATAATTCTACAACTTTCTTACATCTATGTTTAGTATAGTTTTCAACAAAGTGACAATAGATGGACTTTTATTTACTGGCAGTTCTAATTTTCTGATAAAAAATGCTCCTTATGGTTCAGCATCCCATACGTTTTCTGTATAAATGTGAAATTATTAAGGGTTTGTCCAAAGGACATATCATTCCTTACACATGGTTAGGGACATGTTCAAAATAAATTATTCATAAGTCATACTACCCCAGCCCCCTGCAGCTGCTAATCTCCTCCAGTTCCCTGCTCCTCACTGCTGCTTCCTGATTCATGTGATGAGTCGTCCCTATTGGAACCGCCCTGCTCAGTCATTTACAGTGGTGTCGTCCCCCCGCCCCCCCCCCCCCCCTTAGCCAGTGGTTTTCTGATCAAGCTCTGTACATCAGTCAATGAGTGGCTGGAAGGTGAGGATGAACAAGGAGGCATGCCAGATTTTGGCACTTGAACTCTACCTACTTGACAACTGGCTGAGAGACCTTAGACTAGGAAAAGATTCACCTTCCAGCAAGACAATGGGGGAGATATGTCTAAACCTGTCCAGAGGAAAAGTTTCCCAGTTGCCCAGAGCAACCAATCAGCTCGCTTCTTTCATTTTGAAAAAGGCCTCTGCAAAATGAAAGAAGTGATCTGATTGGTTGCTATGGGCAACTCAGCAACTTTTCCTTTGCACAGGTTTTGATAAATCTCCCCAAATGACCCTATGCACAAAGTCAAGACAACACAGTCTTGAATTAATATTTCAGAAGACCCATGGTGAAGGAATCAAGTGGTAGGTGCGCATGTGTACTATGGCTCCATTAACAGATGACAGTCACAACTTCTGGGACCCCACTGATCAGACACTTAGCTCCTATCCTGTGGATGGGTGTTACATCTTAATCTTAGAATAATCCATTTAAGTGAATGTATCCTTTATGTTCAATCCTTTACCAATTACATAGTCATAAATATACATTTTGGAGGCTGTACTCTTACTATCCAATACACAAATACTATGTAAATGGAAAATCTATTGTAAGTTACAATCCTGCATACATAGTATTTCTTCCAAATGGCAGCAAAACCAATATTTGCCTGTTATACTTTCCACTGATCCCAGTCAAGGTCACATATCTTTACAGATGATCCTTACACAATCCTTTCTCCTCTACTTACTTAGAAGCTTCATGAAATGTTATGCCACATTGCAATGATATTATTTATCTATCGGTTGTTCAGTGGTTGTCATTAACTATGGCCTGTTTCTTATCGTCAATCTCAAGTTAATTCCCAGGGCAGCATGCTCCTTACTGGCTTCAGGGATTAAATGTAAGGGTTTATGAAGAAAAGCCGCTTTGGGTACAATGCTATTACACTATGATAGCTTACTCATAAATTTAAGCTCTGAAATGTTGTATCAAGTATGCACACTGTTCATTTTAGAATAAACAATATCTCATAGGCAAAAAAAACAAAAAAAACTTATCTTTGGTATGACAAATAATTTGTTGCTAAGTGTCTTGGAGACCATTATGTCATACAAAGGTTAAAGGGGGGAATTTATCATTGGTCATTTTATTAATTTTTTCCGTAGAACTTTGTGGAGTGGAGAAAATGTATTACAATTTCACACAATGTATAATGAATTTCACTGATAGCAGCCAGGACCTGCCTTGCATGACGCAAGCACCAATCCACCAAATCCCAGCACATAAAGATGTACATTTACATCCTCTGGGTGTATGGGTGTAGTTCCAAAACAGTATGCCATGTGTTTTTTATTTTTTGCGACATGCCTAAATGCGACATGCCCTCCAAAACCATTTCAGCAAAATTTGCTTTCCAAAAGACAAATGTGACTCCTTCTCTTCTGAGCATTGTAGTGCGCCGTAGTGCACTTGACATCCACACATAGGGTATTTACATACTCAGAAGAGATGAGGTTACAAATTTTGGGGGGCATTTTCTCATATTACCCTTTGTAAAAATGTAAAAATAGGGGGAAAATCAGCATTTTAGTGAAAAGGAAAAAAAAATTATTTACACATTTATTTACACCTGTGGGGTGTTAAGGTTCACTGTAACCCTTGTTACAATCCTTGAGGGGGCTTTTTCTCCTTTTACCCCTTGTAAAATTTCAAAAACTGGGTCTACAAGAACATGCGAGTGTAAAAAATTAAGATTTTGAATTTTCTCCTTCACTTTGCTGCTATTCCTGTGAAACACATAAAGGGTTAACACACTTTCTGAATGTCCTTTTGAATACTTTGAGGGGTGCAGTTTTTATAATGGGGTAATTTATGGGGTATTTCTAATATGAAGGCCCTTCAAATCCCCTTCAAAACTGAACTGGTCACTGAAAAATTCCGATTTTGAAAATTTTGTGAAAAATTGCTGCTGAACTTTGAAGCCCTCTGATGTCTTCTAAAAGTAAAAACATGTCAACTTTATGATCAGTCCCTGAATCAAAATGAAAAGTAAAAGCATCCCGGAGTTCTTAATGCTTAAAGGGGTTATCCACCATAAGGTGATTTTCGTGGACATGGACATGCTTAGGAAAGATCTGTACTTGTCTTGGGGCTAAATGGCTATGGTGTGAGATTACCATAATACTGTGGCTAGCTTTTTGTGAACTGGTATTTCCTATTTCAGTTTTCTTTTTTGACTACAAATCCCAAAATTAAATTTTCCTCCTTCCCACACATCAGCCACCCCACCCAGTAAAACATAAATGAGCTGCATCCATTCAAAAGACCTGTGGTTTTCAATCAGGGTGCCTACAGCTGTTGCCTTAGTTGCAGATTGATCTCTCTCTCACCAAGCGATCACACCACCCATTGAAGCAGACAGGCTCCCTGTCATCAGCTGACTAGTGAGTCAGGTCTCGGCCACATTGCAACCTAGGAAAATCTGAGACAATAGGCATTTTGTATGCTGGTAAAAATAAATATTGGGAGTGAAAATCACATACGAATTGTGAGAAAACCATCACACACAGGTACAGACACTATATTATGAACTACACTAACTTTACAGCCCCTGTAGCACAGTCAAATAAAAAAGAATCCTGGAATACCCTTTTAAAGTGACAGTGGTCAGATGTGCAAAAAATGCCTGGGTCCTTAAGGAGTTAATGAGTATTATCATCTAATAAAGTGATAGCATATGACATCATTGAAGTGACAGTGGTCAGATGTGCAAAACATGCCTGGGTCCTTAAGGAGTTAATGAGTATTATCATCTAATAAAGTGATAGCATATGACATCAGAAGAAAGAAGAAGCCATAGTGATTGCTTAGAATTGCATTCCCTTCACTGTTTTTCCCTGCACATAGATTGTCCTGGTCATCTGCTGTGCAGGGAACTACAGTGCGGCCCCATTAAAGTAAGGTTTCCAGTGAGAGAATTGATCTTAGTAGTAGCTCTACATCCTATGAGTCACTGGAATGTTCAGAAAATGAAATTTCAATGTTTTACTTATCTCTACTATTAATCTTCTTTTGTCCCAAAGGCAATTCGCTAGAAATCTCTAAAATATATATGAGCATAAAATATGTGGAAAAACATAGCCTCTGGAAAAAAGAAGAAATTCTGAAAAACCGTTTATTAGTGTGGTATTATAAAAATGCATATAACAGGAACTGTCTGCTTCCCAAATTCTATTTACAATCTAGGCAATAAACTATGCATAGGTAATGAAAATTCAGTATAAAAAAGTCATTTGAATGTTTGTACATATCAGAAATATATTACTTCTTCTTTTAAAATGTTCCCAAGTAAAGCAATTCTTTTTTATTTGGCATATTCTAAGGATCCTGTATTTTTACAAGCTAAGTTTATAAAACACATTTGGGTGAGATTTATCAAAATTTGTGCAGAGGAAAAGTTGACCAGTTTCCCCAAAGCAACCAATCAGATGGATTTTTTAATTTTTGCAGAGGCCTTTTCAAAAACGAAAGAAGCATTGTGATTGGTTGCTTTGGCCAACTGTTCAACTTTTCCTCAGCACAAGTTTTGATATATATCGGTAATCATGTTAAAATAGCAGAAGTGTCTTTGTGAATAGGTCAGTTACAAACTACAGTCTAAGCCTAAGTCTTCTACTTACCTCAATTCCATTGAGCCTGTTGTATTTCAGCAGCATTCTGTACAAAACACATGCTAAATATGTATTACTGGGAGGGATATAACCACACGAGCTAAGTCTAAAACTAGGAGCAGGTTGTAAACTGCATATCATGGGCTCTGAAAATGCATAAAAGTTTTTGTTTTGTCTCCTGTCCAGTTTGGAGCATTTGCTAAGAAAAATGGATATTCATAAGAACAAATATCATAGGAAAGGGATTGATGTTTGGCTAGATGTTTGGCCAAAAATGGTTCTTGTCGTACTGGGGAACACCTCCTGGGTACCTCATCTGTATAATAACAAGAAGGCTTTTATCTCAGCGCTCAAAAACTATGGAGATAGAAAGGTATGTTCATGATGAGGAGCCCTATCTAGTCATGGGCTTACAAGTACAGGAAAAGAGTCTGCATCTTACGCCATTCGTCTATGCATGTGATGTAACCGGCTGCCACTTCGGATCACAATTAACATATAGGAAGGAAAGACAGCAAAGTCAGGAGGCCCTGATAGCGAAATACTGCTGAAATTTATTTCACCATAGTCAAAGATCTTTCATTTTGGTGGAATAAATTTCAGCACTATTTCAATATCTGGGCCTTTATAGGGTTTGGACTGGACATGTGCTATTTTATGCATCAGCATCAAAGCCATCACTCAAAGTCGCCATGATATTCATGTTATATTAAAATTATTTTTATTAGGTGAGGATAGTTGTCATTTTAATGCAGTACTGACAAATTAATAAGGTGAATATGATGAATCCTGCCTGGAAAACTAAGTATTATATATTATATATTCACACAAACATTGGCTTCTCCAGTAATTTTTTATTTTTTTTGTATCAAGCATAAGTGGATGATTTAGAAATGAAGAGCCTTTGCTTATGACCCCTTCTGCACCACACTTAAATTATATTGGATTACAAAATAAATTGTGTTTCTTGTAGATACATTCTCTTACAAGGATCACAGACGGAAGGTCAGAATACTGCACCGTTATAAATCACTCAATCAATCTGAGAAATCCTTATCTGCTATGTTCAAAACAAGTCAACAGAAAAATAAAAGTTTTCAGTATGGGGCGCTAACAAAGTTGCTGGAGTGTGTCACTGTTAATAATTGATTGACTGTGACACTGCAATAGCCAAAACCATATTCTTTATAGAAAGACTGATCCCTAAGGACCTAAGTGCACATCTTTGAGATGGCAGCACAAGTAATAAATTCAATCTGACAACTATTCACAGACTAGGGCAATGTTCCATCAAAAATTTTTAAAGTCAGTTCCACACAAACCATCCTAGATTTGCCTAAGGATTTATTAGACATTTAGCTGGTGTGCATGGGATCATTTGTTAAAGTGAAAAGGGAAGAAAAGGCAAGTTGACAAAGTGTAAACTAGAAGGTTTCTACACTGGTGGAAAATAAGATGTGATGTCCGTGTTAACTCAGGCAGGCTTTCAACAAACTTTAGAAATTAAATAAGTTGGTGTCAAAACCATTTAGCAGAATATAAATGTATGTTGAAGACAGTACTATGGAGCTCTGTCTCATTCCATCTACATATACTGTACATATGCTTGTCTCATCCCAATTTACTAATTTTATTGCCTTTATATGTTGCAGACGTTTTGCCGAGAGATGTCCACTAGTAAAACAGGCTGTCACAAGCAACTATGTTAACACAATTGTTCAGTAGTGCAGAAGTGACACTGATCTATGTAAAGAATAGTTCTATTTCTAACATGAATAATACATGTATTCTGCTAAACAATACTGTATAAAATGACTGCTATCTGACTAATAATAAAATTAATGTAGTTCATTCCTTCAGCTACTTAGTCAAGAGGGTTTAAAGATCATATATGTTATCCGTGAGACTGTCTAAAAAATGTCTTCCCCAATGATCACTGCTTAAAGGGGTACTCCGGCGCTTAGACATCTTATCCCCTATCCTGTCACGCCCCCTCCCATAGGCTTGCATTGAGGGGCGGAGCGTGACGTCACACGAGGGCAGAGGCGTGACGTCACACGCTGCCGGCCCCGTGGTCGCCGGTAATCAGACCCGGAGCGAATACGCTCCGGGGACTGATTTTAACTGGGGTGCTACGTGCAAGATCACAGGGGTCCCCAGCGGCGGGACCCCCGCCATCAGGCATCTTATCCCCTATCCTTTGGATAGGGGATAAGATGTCTAAGCACTGGAGTACCCCTTTAAAGGAAGACCATCATCCTTTTCACTAGGGATCGACCGATTATCGGTATGGCAGATATTATCGGCCGATAATCACGATTTTGGGCATTATCGGTATCGGCAATTACCTTGCCGATATGCAGATAATGCCCCACGTTACTAGGCCGGAGCCTGCCCGGAGTAGAGAAGAGCACCCCCGGAAAAGAAGGACAGCCCGGACCGGTTCACCCTCCACCCGGAATGCCGCCGGACACTACGGGAAGGAAGGATGGCCCGGACCAACCTGACAGGTAGGGGGAGAGAAGCGGGTGGTGGCGGCGGCCTATGGCACCGCAAAAGCCACTGCAGTGCATTGATATAAAGCGCCCGCTTTAAATCAATGATCTGCAGCGGTGTCGCGGGAGGGAAAAATAGCCTATAACTTATACCGGAATATCGGTATAAGTTACCGGCCCTAACCTCCACCGATTATTGGTATCGGCCCTAAAAAACGATATCGGTCGATCCCTACTTTTCACCCACACCAATTCCAATACACTGGGTTTTCATGTGGGTGAACAGGAGACTGATGAGGGGTCACTGACTAAAATACATACCTTCAGTCCGGAGATATGTCCTGAACTGCGTGCTGGAGGCACGTTGACTGATCGCTCGTGTGACCGGCGACAAAGAATTTTCAAATTGAGCCGGCGGGCACACCTCCAGCGCACAATTCAGAGAAGATAGAAGTGGATCTTCGGAGGGACATATCTCCAGACTGAAAGTACGTACTGTAGTCAGTGATGCCTCATCGGTCTCCAGTTCACCCACACTATAACCCAGTGTATTGGATTTAGTGTGGGTGAACAGGATGACTGTTTTCCTTTAACCTATAATTTAAGTGTGGTGCAGAAGGGGTCATAAGCAAAGGCTCTTCATTTCTGTCACATAAGTTGATGAAAACTGCTGTATTATCTGCCATCATAGAATGTAAGATGACCTAAAAATGGTTGTCTTATATAAGGTAAAGAAAAAAAGGGAAACACGCATAGCTAAAAGCTCATGGGCTCATGGTGTAAAGTTCAGTTTGCTCCCCCTCAATACCACACCACCAGAGGGACCATATCTATCACAGATTTATAGGGAATATGGCTTATATATATGCCATAAATGTGGGAGTTGGAAAGGCTCCTCTTAAAGGGGTACACCGCCAAAGGATAGGGGATAAGATGTCTGAACACGGGGGGGCCTTCTGCTGGGGTCCTCCGCGATCCCCCCTGCCGAAGCCCGGTACCTCAGCAGCCCGGACCTAAGTTTTCTCTGAGGCTGATGATGGGCGGTGCAGGGGATGGGACATTGTGACATCACGGCCCCGCTCCCTCATGATGTAACATCCACCCCTCAATGCAAGTCTATGGAATGGGCATCACGCCCCCTCCCATAGACTTGTATTAAGGGGGTGGGGCATGACATCACGAGGGGGCGGTCCATGATATCATGATGCCCCATCCCCTGCACTGCCCATCATCAGCTTCGGTGAAAACTTAGCTCTGGGCTGCTGAGGTACCGGGCTGCTGCAGGGGGGATCGTGGGGGTCCCCAGCAGCGGGCCCCCCGCGATCAGACATCTTATCCCTTATATTTTGGATAGGGGTTAAGATGTCTAACAGCGGAGTACCCCTTTAAGAGATTGTCCAGCTGAAATTTCTGACAGCCGAACATGTTAAAATAAGACGATACTCATACTCGCTTGTTAAATTCTTCACCATTCCAGCTCCAATGCTCCTGTTGTGCTCAATCCGCTCTGGTCCTCTCTATTGTCTTTGCCTACTTCCTTGATGACGTCCTGAACATATGGGGCAGCCAATCACTGGTCTGCGTGGTCTCCTGACGACTACTGCTAACGCCAGTGACTGGCTGCAGGGTGTTATAACACATCATCTAGAGAGCAGGGATCATGTGTTATACAGGGGAGTAAACAGGACCGAAGTGTTGCTGGACTAAGCAAACATCAAATAGTATGCATTTTTTTTCTTATTTTATTACTGGCTGTCCTTTTTACTGTTACTCAGTACCTAATCCTGACCATGTACATCTAATTTTTATGCCTCTAACACCCTTGTGGTGGTGGGAGGTGATTGGTGTGTCTGCTTATGCAGCTTTGTCCATGAGTCATCTTTTATCCATGACTCCTGGACAAGCCTGATGCAGGACTGGTTTTGTTTCCCAGTGGGTATGTGGACCCCTAGTGGTGGGATTTTAAGGAGCCATTTACTTTACTAAATATAAAAAAAAATTAAACAACCATATTACAAAAGGTCTTTAATTTTCATCAGTAACAACATAAAAAGTATTTGGATCTGACCATTTAAACAACCGATTAACATGAACCAAAGGGATATATGTGTTATCCCAGTACAGGAGTTGTCATCCTGTACACCTGCCCATCCTGTGCGGCGGCTACCCTTTCAGTGTTCCCCTGGATACACATCCCTCATCAGGACTCTAAAGTGTTAAATGCTCTCATGTTATATGCTAGTTAATCTTTTGAGGCGTTTGTCTTTTTAAATATTGTTTCTAAAGCCTCTGTTGCCAAGGAAAGTGCAAGTGAACATGTGACTTGTTGGTGACCTATGGGATTCCTCCAAATTGCTCCCATATATAGTTGGGAGGGGTCAGCTTAGTTGAGTATAGAGTCTGCAGTCTAGTCAGTTCTCTGCTGAGGTACAGTCAAGTGAAGACCTGAGAAGTTGTCTGGTGTTCCTGAGGGACGCCTAAGGCCTAGTCAAGCAGCCAAGCATCTACTACCAGTTAAGTCCTGCAGGTGAAAGTCAAAGCCTGGCGGTAAGCACAAATACAGGGGAGAAGTCTAGTCAAGATAGTCAAGTGTCATTAACTAAAGTCAGCGTGGGTTGCACAAATCAGTCCAAGTCCACTACAAGTGCCTGCGAGCCAATAAGCTTCCTAAAGTTCACTGTGCATCTCCTTGGGCCTAAACTGAGCTGTCAAGACTTTAACACATTGTCGACCTCAGGGAAGTGCCGTTGTTCCATAACCTTGCATTGGAGTGATTATTTACCCCACACCTGGCCCAGGAATCATCGGCCACATACCTCTGGTGGTGTAGAGGGTTAATACCATCTGCCCTAAGGGTTAACAACCTCTGCCCTTCCAACACCCTCACCACATATATATGCAATTTAAAAAGTGTTTTATATATATATATATATATATATATATATATATATATATATAATGTAATATTTAATATTAATATTTGTGTGCATGCTAAACAGCTCCTGTGTGTGACTTCTCAGCATGACACATAAACAAAGTATAGTTAGTAGTTAGTAACTGCCGCTTTACTTGCAGGCAGAAGTTTCTAGTAGCTAATAAAGTTACTTACAGGATCAGGGAGAAGAGTACTACCAAGAGCCAGCTGTGGGTCTGGAGAATGTGCAAGTTTAAAGTTTCTGGCTGGGCAGCAGAGTACTATCAGGAATTATAACTTTACTTAGAGAGTAGTAGATGCATGGAATAGCCTTCCTGCAGAAATGGTAGCTGCAAATTCTGCAAATACAGTGAATATAAGCATGCATGGGATAGGCACAAAGCTATCCTTAATATATGATAGGGTCAGGGACTATTCATAGTATTCAGAATACTAGGCAGATTCGATGGGCCGAATGGTTCTTATCTGCCATCACATTATATGATTCTATGTTCAATGCAGCTCCATGTTTCTTTTTCCTTTAAAACTCAAGACTGTATATAAAAAAGAGAAAAATGACAACACAGCAATGTGAACCTAAGAGCACTTAAAATTGCTTATCGAGTCAAAATGCAAAACAGAGTCAATCAAACCATACAGATGGTTGCACATATGCAACATGGCATCACTTTAAGATTTAGGATTGTGCGTTTTCCATAGCTGTGAATTAGCAACTGATAAATGCCGATGCTTCAAGAAAGGTTAAGACAGTCTTCATTATCATCTGTATAGGAAATCAGACTACAAAATGTATGGGTGGAATAGGTAATAAATTGCTAATAAAAATAATCCAGTAATTTATACTAGTTTTTGTCACTGTGACTTCTTTATTCACAGTACAAATGCTACATAAGTGAGCTAATATTGGATTTTCAGCAGTGTTACCAGCTACAGAGCACAATTGCTATGTACATAACTTGCATGCTTTAAACAAAAATGTGCTAAAGGGGTACTCCACTGCCTCAGTGTTCGGAATATTTTGTTCCAAACACTGAGTGCAAACATTTTGTCACGCCCCCTCCCACAGACTTGCATAGAGGGGGCATAACATGACATCACAAGGTGTCGCAGTGATGTCACGAGCCCTTGCGCTCGTACTTAGTGTTCAGAACAAAATGTTACGAATGCTGAGGCAATGGAGTAATCCATCCTTATACCTCAGTAATCAATGCATTATACTAATTCATGTATGTCAACACATTTGTGCTCATGTTTTGTTACCCCGAGTGCGTAATCCATGTATATGCAAACAGTCGTTGTTTTTGTGATACCTTTTGGTAACACTCTTTGATTTTAGCTTTTTTACATTTATACATTTGTATTTTACCTGTCTCAGGTGTTCTTTTTTGTAGTCTGCGATGGGGTGTATGGGAGGAGTTTCTCCTCCCACCTTGCACACTATAAATTAGAGCCTTACCCTGAGCTCAGGCATTACAGACGAAGGATGCGCATGCACCTGAAACGCGTCTGATGTTAGCTATGGTTGCTATACCTGTTTTTACGTGAACCTTCAATAAAGCTGGATTTGTTTGACATATTGCTGGGTCAACGCTTCTTTCTTGGCAATGGAGTACCCTTTTAAGGCAAAATTGAGAGGAAAAAACTCCTAAATTAGGCCTTCTATTTTTACCACAGTCAGTGATTTCATGCAGACAAAGCAGTATGATGGTTATGAATCACTCATTTTCTTACCATGGTTGTGCTGCGGTGATAAAATGTGTAAAATGAAAAAAAATGCTACAATTGCTAAAATTGTCTACTAAAATACTGATCTAAAATATTGATCTAAAAAGCTACAGTATTTTAATCTAATAATGTGGTCCATTAAAGTCTATGGAGAAACTGCCAAGAGTAATAAGTATTTGAGTATTTGCTCAAAAGTCGCTATTTTTTTTTCTTAGTGCTAAAATGCGCCATTTGCACCATGGGGGAGGAAAGGAAGCAGGAAGGGGGTGCGGCTTCGCAAAGAGGGGGTGTGCTGGGGGTTCACCCTCCTCAAAGGCCCCTTTGGACCTGAGTTGTGACTGCAAAAGTTGCAGAAATGTATATCAGCTCAGAAATGCCTTAGATTTGTACGTCATATGAAACGGGCAGATACAGAGCTGCTGGATTAACTAAGAGACGTGCGCTTCTAAGAAAATCCAGCAAACTAAAAATAGGTGGAGCTTCATATAAGTGTGGTGTATGAAAATGCACTTAGTAAAAGGTCCCACATTGTTTTTAAAAGCTATAGTTATTCCAAAGTTGACATATATTTTTGTTTTCATTTTACAGTGTGTGAACTTAGAGTAAACATAAATTTCTGTCAGTACTGTTGTTAATCAATGTAAACAACATTGGGTATTTTTTCATAATTTTGCTTGATCGTAAATCTAACTTTTGTCTAATAATATACATGAAAAACATCACTATAGAAGCTAGTCATAGTTAGCATGTATTACCATTTAAAATTACTCTTACCATTCCCTACGTGACCTTCCCAAAGGCTTAAAAAAGAATAGAGAAGACTAATTAGTTTATCCCCGTGATCTCACCGCTACTGCTTTACTGAAGTAAATTAATTGCCAGGCTTTGATTCCATTTGAGTCAAGCTGATATTTGAATGTACCATACTTCTCAGGGAACACATAGCTTGCTTGAGCATGGATCTCCATTACTATAGCATATCTTATTTGGAGTTTAACTAGAAATTTTTTATCAATCTTTGAACTTGTTGCAAGGTGCAGAGTCGAATCGAGAGGAGAGCACTATATTAACAACTGCAAAAAGATTATTCCAGGAGAAGATATTGCAGTATCTAGCTGTTCAATCAGTGACATCTGCGGGGTGCACGGTGCACGTAAGGAGGAGGAAAGCATCCAATGATAAACAAATAGAAAACCATAACATGCACTCACAGCTGGCAATGTCTACGAGTCTGGGCTCACGGGGGGGGGTGAGGGGCTTGGGGAGCAGGGGCAGATGCTAAAGAGAGCGCAGAGGCAATGGCAGCTGTTTCACACATATGTGCGTGCTTCTTCCGGCCTCTTACATATGTGTGTGCTTCTTTCGGCCTCGTACATATGTGCGTGCTTCTTCTGGCCTCAAGAGGCATGAAGAAGCACGCACATGTGTGCGAAACGGCTGGCATTGCCTCTGAGCGCTCCACAGAATCCGCCCCTGATTCCCCATAAGCCCGGACTCCAGAATTTGTGGACATCCCCAGCAGGGAGTGCATGTTATGGATTTCTATTGGTTTATCTTTGAACTTGTTGCTATGCTGCTCCATGTAGCTGGAGTCCAAACTCTCGTAGTAATGTTTACGAGAAGAGAGAAGGTTCCATCTAATTGTCATTATCCCTCACTTCAGGATATGAGTTACAGGAGCACATAAAACTCCCAATCATGTCCAACAAATATTAATAAGGGACTAATTTCATTACTTACCACTTCAATGAATAATTAGACCTCTGGGCTAATATAAATAATGTATTAGATGGCATGCAGATAATATGTATCCCTACAGGTCTGTGCATACATTATATCATTCTAGATCATTTCCAGGCAAAATGTGACTTGCAAGTGACTTCTATGCAAATGAACCTTTTCTTCTCCTGTCTGGGGATGGAGCAGTGAGCGCCTCTATCAGTAAGCAAGAGTTAGAGAAAAAGACAAATATTTTTTTTCATCTGAATCCCTTTATACCATGCAGTATTCAATAATTCATTATAGTACAAAAAGTCCAAACATCCTTTAAGCTATTGATGAGATGTTAAATGTAAGGCTTGCCGCAATTACTTGCTCGTAAAAGTCAGGTTTGCTTTACTCAGCTTCTTTTCTTAGGAAAACAAAACAGAAATACAAAGAAAAAAAAACTAGAACTTGAAGCTAAAGCTGCTTGAGCACGCTCTCAAAAATATGTACACCTCATTAAAATGCAAATTGGTTACTGCTAGTATTGTTTCTTGGAATGTATTCTTCCTAGTTGCAGATTTTTATAGTGTAGTCATATAAGAACAGGAGTTGCTAAATGTAACTTCTCATATGTTGACTTTATTCCACAAATATGGCTGGGCGAGTTTCCATGCTTTCCCAATTATATCTATGAGCATTCTATGGCCTAATGCATTACGCCATAACAGATCACAATTCATATTTTCTGTGAAATAGTAATATTTTATAGGTTCAGAACAAGGGTTTAAGTTATGCACCAAGATTTAAAAAAATAAAATAAAAAATTGGTGCATTTAATGCAGACTTTGATGGTGTTTCTTGGTATTTATTGGGTTAGTACTTTTTTAAGCTCGAAACTACACCTTTACCTTAGATGTTTAAATTACTAGGGAGTATACATGTATACAAGTGGGAACTGTTTGTACAGGTGAAAACAGTTTGAATGTGTTTCACCTGTACAAGCTGTGATGATGTAAACCACAGCAATTTACAGTAAAACTGTGGGCATTTCAGTGTTTCTCAGGGACACTGCACACTAGTACAGTATATATATATATATATATATATATATATATATATATATATATTATGTATATATACAGTACAGACCAAAAGTTTGGACACACCTTCTCATTCAAAGTTTTTCTTTATTTTCATGACTATGAAAATTATAGATTCACACTGAAGGCATCAAAACTATGAATTAACATATGTGGAATTATAGACATAACAAAAAAGTGTGAAACAACTGAAATATGTCATATTCTAGGTTCTTCAAAGTAGCCACCTTTTGCTTTGATTACTGCTTTGCACACTCTTGGCATTCTCTTGTTGAGCTTTAAGAGGTAGTCACCTGAAATGGTTTTCACTTCACAGGTATGCTGGTGTGGAGGAGGAGGTGTGATGGTGTGGGGGTGCTTTGCTGGTGACACTGTTGGGGATTTATTCAAAATTGAAGGCATACTGAACCAGCATGGCTACCACAGCATCTTGCAGCGGCATGCTATTCCATCTGGTTTGCGTTTAGTTGGACCATAATTCATTTTTCAACAGGACAATGACCCCAAACACACCTCCAGGCTGTGTAAGGGCTATTTGACCAAGAAGGAGAGTGATGGGGTGCTGCACCAGATAACCTGGCCTTCACAGTCACCGGACCTGAACCCAATCGAGATGGTTTGGGGTTTCTGAATGTTTGATGTCAGCACACAGAACGCCAATGGATCTATTCAAGTGTTTATTACTAACAATGGCAAGATTTCAGCTGATCCACAAGCTTGGTAAAGGCTGAGTGTATCAGTCAAAACATTATGGTAATAAACACCTAAACAGTTCCATTGGCTTTCTGTGTGCTGTCACTGAATCGTCTTTTTTTCTTGGACTTGAAGTGTACAAGTCAGTCAGAACAAGCCCCTCAGCTGATTGGCATCAGGGTCCCCAGCATGGTGCTCCACATATTCTCCACATTTTAGCAATGTCAGAGGTGTTTTATAGCCAAATATCTCTTCCTGCTCTGTAAAATAACATATGTTTAAATAAAGCAAATGTGCATGTTAAAGGGGAAAACAAGACTGACAGCTCTCAGCAGACTAGTATCTTAATAAAAGGGTACATTTGTTATGATGACATCCAGGAGTGCCTTCTCAATAGAAATAAATGTCTATTTCCATCCAATTCTTGTGCCAACCATTTACTATACACTAAAATAATCACATTTACAAATATTAATATAAAGTTTATTCTGCTGGGACCTTCAATCAACAATGTTTTAAGTTTAAGGCATAAGATGCATTGTGTCTATGGCTACACTCTGTACAATGATATTTTAGTTTGTTACTTAATTTTTTTCTGAGTAAGAGTGACACATGAAGAGAGTAGATAGCAACAAATCCAACATACACATCAGCATAGGTGACAAGATTCCAAACAGTATTATTTTTGTTTTGATCCGACTTTTTGATCACTTTTTATTAATTTTTTTAATGGTATAAAAAGTGACCAAAATACGTTTTTTTGGACTTTGGAATTTTTTTGCACGTACGCCATTGACCGCGCGGTTTAATTAATGATATATTTTTATAGTTCGGACATTTACACACGTGGCGATACCACATATGTTTTTTTTTTTTGTTTTTTTTTACACTGTTTTATTTTTTTTATGGGAAAAGGGGGGTGATTCAAACTTTTATTAGGGAAGGGGTTAAATGACCTTTATTAACACTTTTTTAAAAATATTTTTTGCAGTGTTATAGGTCCCATAGGGGATCACTGGCGTGTATTAACACGCCTGTGATCAGCATTATCGGCGCTTGACTGCTCCTGCCTGGATCTCAGGCACGGAGCAGTCATTCGTCGATCGGACACCGAGGAGGCAGGTAAGGGCCCTCCCGGTGTCCGGTCAGCTGTTCGGGACGCCGCGATTTCACCGCGGCAGTCCCGAACAGCCCGACTGAGCAGCCGGGTCACTTTCAGTTTCACTTTAGAAGCGGCGCTCAGCTTTGACCGCCGCTTCTAAAGGGTTAATACCGCACATCGCCGCGATCGGCGATGTGTGGTATTAGCCGCGGGTCCCGGCCGTTGATGAGTGCCGGGACCGACGCGATATGATGCAGGATCGCGGCGCGATCCCGCTTCATATCGCAGGAGTCGGTGCAGGACGTAAATATACGCCCTGCGTCGTTAAGGGGTTAAATGCTATGGCAGGAGGACCCCACTGCTGACACAGAGACATAAAAAAGCAAGACTACATTTTGCCAAAATGAACTTGAGTAAGCAAAAATCCTTTTTATGTGAGAAATACTTCATTTTCTAGACAAATTTCAGGGGTGCCAACATTTACGGCCATTACTGTATGTTTAGTTTTACATTCTTCGAACTGTCATCACACTGCTGGTATGTGAACCCCATGTATACCCCACATTAATGAAATATTACTATATCAATAAATATCTTTAAGTTGATCTAAAGTGGTTTAATCCCTTTAAGTGTATTTAATTCTTTTTGGCCCTTTAGCAAAACAACAGAAACTTGGAGGTAAATGTGGCGTTAGATCCACAGGATTTTGGCTGGTAGAGACATGGGGGAGATTTATCAAAACCTATGTGCAGCAAAAGTTGACCAGTTGCCCATAGTAATCAATTAAATTGCTTATTTTATTTCCCAAGGGCCTTTTTTTAAATTAAAGAAAAAATCTGATTGGTTGCTATGGGCAACTGGCCAACCTTTCCCCATGGTCCTGGTTTAGCACTGTGCCTCTTTACAGTTTTCATCTGCCAGTGTTGTCCTGGTCACTATGCACTATAGGGGACTGTAGCATGGCTTATAACAGAATAAAGCACTAAACAATCTCAGCATCCCATTTGTTGACAGGGTCAGCTGGGGTCCCAGAAATCTGACTCAGTGTTATGTCAATACCTAAAAACCCCAAAATGGTGGTTATAATACAAGGTTCTTTTTTAGAGCACTAACGCTGCTGTGGAAAATATACCTTACTGTTTTGTAACACAGTATGGTATTGATATAAAGCTACAAACAATACATAGATAGGTATCACCCATGCAGTGCTACACGTGCAAGGGGTAAGGTCCTGTCAAAAAGCATTAGCGCATGCACAACATACAAGACCGACATTGCCAGTGACTTGAAAAGTGAAGAATGGCAAAGGAAATGTCAATTGCAGGCTTCTGCTAAATGGCAGCCAGTGCCCAGCCGAGGTGTTTGCCTAATCATGTGCTGCTTGTCTCTATAAATCTATCACCCGAAAGGACATAGGACCTCAAGAGGAATGAATGTCCTGAGTCAAGAAACTACATTGGGCTACATTGCTGATAGCCTCAAGCAACAGCAAGCTTGCTGTAAGCTGTCATATTGTTGACTTTACTGCAATCTGCCTTCTGTCAAAAAATCTGGAAAAAGCAGCATTGCTCTGTATTCCTGACCAGCAAATGATGACATTTTAACTGTTTGCAGACCTGTAGGCACTTACTTAGAATAATACTACCAAACATCAGCAAGGCTTATTAATGATGTTAAGTATATTTCTTTATTCCCCATAGACTGTGACCAATTAGATGCCACAGAGGTACAAATGTAAGAAGCCACTTTATGGCAACTCCATCAATTTCTGAAGCTCGTCCCCTCATTAAACCAATGACCACGAGGATGTATGTCTCCGACTGCAACTGCTAAGACTACAATGTGCCTCCCTTGGGCTCACAGTCTTCAAACAATATCCTGTTAGTTTATATATTTTATCTAAAAGTATAAATGCTGGAAGTACACACACATGCAAACAGATGCACATATAATATATATTTAAAAAATGTACATTTAACTTGGAGTAAAAAAAAATTCTCATATATGTAAAAATTATAGGAATAATTTTCATGAAGTGATTGTTACTGGTGTATACCGGGACACAGTCTAAAAATTTTACTGTCATTAAAAACAACTTCTGGCATGCATGGATCTCTTTGCAGAGAAATGTAATGATCTATCATCTGACTGGGGAGCAGTGAGCAATGCCGCCCGCTTCCCCGGGGAATAACTCATGACTGCAGCCAATCTCAGGAGTGAGACCCACTGCTATCAGCTACTAACATGTCTGATTGACATGTCATACACAGTTTTTAAATAAAAGAAGATGGGGGGCTCAGCTTTATATAAGTTCATATAGTAAAAAGGGTGCTGTTAGAGGCATGAAAAATGTATAATACACCACTGGAAGAAAAGCTACACATCTCAGAAAAACAGCACACCTCACACAAAAATTCTCATATTAACCCCTTAAGGACCACGGACGTATGAGTACGTCCCTGCGCCCTGGGTCTTAAGGACCAGGGACGTACTCATACGTCCCAGCGAATTTTGCATCCCGTCGCGCGCCGGGCGGGTTGCGAAACCGGACGCCTGCTGAAATCATTCAGCAGGCGTCCCAGGCAAACGCCGAGGGGGGTCCCTGGACCCCCACATGTCGACGATCGCCGCAGATCATCCGCGAAATCGCGCGAGCGATCTGCGGTGATTCCGGTCATTCGGGTCAGTGCTGACCCGATGACCTGGAAATAAATGGTGATCGGCGGTGTACAATACACCGCCAATCACCTACCGTTGCTGGGGAGCGGTGACAATACTGACACCGCCCCAGCAACGCTGCTATTGGCCGGCGATTGTCCAGCCAATAGCAGAGCGGCAGAAGAGGGGTTAACAGCTCCTTCCAGCTGCTGTACCCGCTCTCTGCGTTCAGTCAGCGGGTGCAGCAGTGAGGAGAAGACCGTGGATCCCCCCCCCCCGAACCACTATTCATGGGAATGGCAGCACCCCTGTCCCTGTGCGAGGTACCGTGGGACCGGTCCTCAAACCCGATTGTATTCTGGACTACAATCGGTATATGGGGGGGAGTTGATCTCTCAGATCAAGTCCTCAAGCCATACAACGCCATGCGGAAAACACGGGCATGGTACAAAAAAGTTGCGGTCTACTTGGTACAGGTTGCCATGTACAACGCTTTTGTACTATCCCAGTACTCTGGCAACACAGGGACATTCCTCCAGTACCAAGAAGAAGTCCTAAGGTTCCTGATCTTTGGCGACCGGGAAAGATCAGGCTGGACCTCCCAAGGGTCTGGAGTTATAGGCGCCAGGATCGTCCCCGGCCAGCAATTTCCAGGTGTGATCCCCCCCAATGGAAAGAAGGGACGAACCCAGAAAAAATGCAGAGTGTGTTTCAGGTAGGGGATGCGCAAGGACACCACATATCAATGCGACACTTGCCCAGATAATCCGGGCCTCTGCATAGGCTGCTTCAGGGAGTATCAAACTTCCATGGAGCACTAAATTTTCCCTTTTCATTTGAATTTTCCATAATTTGACCAATGTACCAAGTCCAGAGTACATTCCAAAATTTAACCCCCATAAATCACTAAATTGCCCAAAAAAAACTGAAAAACAAAACAAAACCTGATAAGACCTCTGGGGGTGTTTTTTCAAAAATGGGTCATAGGTCACTGAGTCACTATCATCGGGGACTTTTTATGTTGCCTCAAATGCGCAGCGCTCTCTCTCCACCTGAGCGGGTGCGCATTTGAGGCAACAGGTTAGGGACGGCCAAACACATCACATTCCCAGAATGATGATTCAGAGCATAGGGTTTGGGGCGGGCATATTTTTTTTAGTTTTGGCTATGCTCTGGGTCATCATTCTGGGAACATATCCTGTTTTATTATGTTTTACAATTTTCTGGCCCACTGTACCCCATATTACGGGCCTCTGTACCCCACCTGTCTACCCCAGTTACGGCCCGTTGTCCCCCATAGTGTTCCCCTATTTTTGGGCTCAGTGCTCCCCCCATTAGCGCTCCTTGAGGAGTCCCATATCCTGGATCCATATCAAGCTCAAGGTCCCTGACTGCGCTCCCACTCAAGCAAGACCTGCAGTGCACCCGCCAAGCCTAAATCATCAAAAAAATAAGGTATGTCCTTACTCCAAACAAATGTATTTACAAATTGTGCAGAGTCTTTTCTCCTATTAACCCTTGTAAAAATGTAACATTTGGGGGGAAACACACACTTTAGTGAAGACATTTTTTTTTTCTTTTACATATGCAATAGTGATGAAACCCATGTGGGGTATTAAGGCTTACTTTACCCCTTGTTACATTCCTCAAGGGGTCTAGTTTCCAAAATGGTATGGCATGTGGGGGGTATTTTGCTTTCCTGGCACCATAGGGGGTTCCTAAATGCGACATGTCCCCCCCCCCCCCATTTCAGCAAAGTTTGCAAATGTGACTCTTTCTCTTCTGAGCATTGTGGCGCTCCTGCAGTACACTTGACGTCCACTTATGGGGTACCTCCATGGGGTTACAAATGTTGGGGGGCCTTTTCTACTGTTAGCCCTTGCAAAAATGTGTGGGGAAAAATATTTTTTTTTACATATGCAAAAGTCGTGATATACCTGTGGGGTATTAAGGTTCACTTTACCCCTTGTTACGTTCCCCAAGGGGTCTAGTTTCCAAAATATGCCATGTGTTTTTTTGTTTTTTTTTGCTGTCCTGGCACCATAGGGGCTTCCTAAATGCGGCATGCCCCCAGAGCAAAATTTGCTTCCTTAAAGCCAAATGTGACTACTCCTCTTCTGAGACCTGTAGTGCGCCAGCAGAGCACTTTTCACCCCCATTTGGGGTGTTTTTTGAATCGGGAGAAATTGGGCTTCAAATTTTGGGGGGTATTTTCTGCTTTAACCCTTTGTAACAATGTAAAATTTTTGGGAAACCAAGCATTTTCAATAATTATTATTTTTTTTTACATATGCAAAAGTCGTGAAACCCCTGTGGGGTATTAAGGTTCACTTTACCCCTTGTTACGTTCCCCAAGGGGTCTAGTTTCCAAAATATAATGCCATGTGAGTTTTTTTTTTGCTGTCCTGGCACCATAGGGGCTTCCTAAATGCGGCATGCCCCCAGAGCAAAATTTGCTCCTCTTCTGAGACCTGTAGTGCGCCAGCAGAGCACTTTTCACCCCCATATGGGGTATTTTCTGAATCGGGAGAAATTTGGCTTCAAATTTTGGGGGGTATTTTCTGCTTTAACCCTTTGTAAAAATTTAAAATTTTGGGGAAAATTTGACTACTCCTCTACTGAGACCTGTAGTGCGCCAGCAGAGCACTTTTCACCCCCATATGGGGTGTTTTCTGAATCGGGAGAAATTGGGCTTCAAATTTTGGGGGTATTTTCTGCTTTGACCCTTTGTAAAAATGTAAAATTTTGGGGAAACCAAACATTTTCGGTAAAATTTTGTATTTTTTTTTACATATACAAAAGTTGTGAAACCCCTGTGGGGTATTAAGGTTCACTTTACCCCTTGTTACATTCCCCAAGGGGTCTAGTTTCCAAAATATAATGCCATGTGGGTTTTTTTTTTTTTGCTGTCCTGGCACCATAGGGGCTTCCTAAATGCGGCATGCCCCCAGAGCAAAATTTGCTTCCAAAAAGCCAAATGTGACTACTCCTCTTCTGAGACCTGTAGTACGCCAGCAGAGCACTTTCAACCCCCACATGGGGTGTTTTCTGAATCGGGAGAAATTGGGCATCACATTTTGGGGGGTATTTTCTGCTTTAACCCTTTGTAAAAATGTAAAATTTTGGGGAAAACAAGCATTTTATGTAATTATTTTTTTTTTTACATTTGCAAAAGTCATTAAACACCTGTGGGGTATTAAGGCTCACTTAATTCCTTGTTACGTTCCTCGAGGGGTCTAGTTTCCAAAATGGTATGCCCTGTGTTTTTTAAAGGTGACATTCCCCCCAAAAACCATTTCAGAAAAATTTTCTCTCCAAAATCCCCTTGTCGCTCCTTCCCTTCTGAGCCCTCTACTGCGTCCGTTGAACAATTTACATAGACATATAAGGTATGTGCTTACTCGAGAGAAATTGGGCTACAAATACCAGTAAAAATGTTCTCCTTTTACCCCTGGCAAAAATAAAAAATTGGGTCTACAAGAACATGCGAGTGTAAAAAAATTAAGATTTTGAATTTTCTCCTTCACTTTGCTGCTATTACTGTGAAACACCTAAAGGGTTAAAACACTTACTGAATGTCATTTTGAATACTTTGGGGGGGTGTAGTTTTTATAATGGGGTAATTTATGGGGTATTTCTAATATGAAGACCCTTCAAATCCACTTCAAACCTGAACTGTTCCCTGAAAAATAGTGAGTTTGAAAATTTTGTGAAAAATTTGAAAATTGCTGCTGAACTTTGAAGCCCTCTGGTGTCTTCCACAAGTAAAAACTCATCAATTTTATGATGCAAACATATTGTATATGTGATCCCAAAAAAAAATTTATTTTGAATATCAATTTTCCTTACAAGCAGAGAGCTTCAAAGTTAGTAAAATGCTAAATTTTCATTTTTTCATCAAATTTGGGGATTTTTAACCATGAAAGGATGCAAGTTGCCACAAAATTTTACCACTGTGTTAAAGTAGAATATGTCACGAAAAAACTATCTCGGAATCAGAATGATAACTAAAAGCATTCCAGAGTTATTAATGTTTAAAGTGACAGTGGTCAGATGTGCAAAAAACGCTCTGGTCCTAAGGTGTAATATGGCCTGGTCCTTAAGGGGTTAAAGAAATCAAGTTGTTTCACAAAAGTACTTTATTGCACATATAGCTATTACAAAAATGACACAAAAATACACTTTTAAAAACACTTAAAACACCCAAACATTTTTGGGCAACTCTGGACAAGTGGAGCGAACACCCACTTGTAATCAAGAAACAAGGAATATACATGACACTCCCACTGTTCCTATGTAATAAATATGTAGCTGCTCAATGGGGATTCAATACTGTGAATAAAAAGCTAAATAAGTACAAATATACCCCCTTCCGAAAAAGTTGCCAATGATACACATGCAAGGCCCTCTTGACTGTGATGAACAATGTATATCAGGAGATATCTATAACTGAAAAGTAGCAAAAATTTATAGCAAGACAGGCCAGACACAGATGGAGGTGCAAAATTAAATGCAAATATGTCAACTGGTGACTTCCTAAGGAAGACCCCAGAGGAAGTCACCAGTTGGGTGACGGAACGCGTGGGACTTCAGAGTGGACACACACCTATGATGAGTATTTGCGTTTAATTTTGCACCTCTATCTGTGTCTGGCCTGTATTGCTATTCATTTCTGCTACTTTTACTGGCCTATAGTTGCTTGATTCTTTCTTGTGAATGGGCACAACATTTGCTAATTTCCAATCTTCCGGGACAACTCCTGTTACCAGTGATTGGTTAAATAAATCTGTTAATGGTTTTGCTCGCTCACCACTAAGCTCTTTTAATAATTTTGGGTTTATCCCATCAGACCCCTGTAACTTATTTGTCTTCACTTTAGACAGCAAACATAGAACCTCTTCCTCTGTAAAGACACATGCATCAAATGATTCATTAGTCTTCCTCCCTGATGGAGGTCCTTTTCCTTCTTTTTCTTCTGTAAAAACTGAACAGAAGTATTCATTATGGCAGTCGGCTAGCCCTTTATTCTCTTCTACATACCTTCTTTCCTTTGTTTTTAATTTAGTTATTCCTTGTTTTAATTTCCTTTTTTTTTTCATTTATATACAGTACAGACCAAAAGTTTGGACACGCCTTCTCATTCAGAGTTTTCTTTATTTTCATGACTATGAAAATTGTAGATTCACATTTAAGGCATCAAAACTATGAATTAACACATGTGGAATTATATACATAACAAAAAAGTGTGAAACAACTGAAAATATGTCATATTCTAGGTTCTTCAAAGTAGCCACCTTTTGCTTTGATTACTGCTTTGCACACTCTTGGCATTCTCTTGTTGAGATTCAAGAGGTAGTCACCTGAAATGGTTTTCACTTCACAGGTGTGCTGGTGTGGAGGAGGAGGTGTGATGGTGAGGGGTGCTTTGCTGGTGACACTGTTGGGGATTTATTCAAAATTGAAGGCATACTGAACCAGCATGACTACCACAGCATCTTGTAGCGGCATGCTTTTCCATCCGATTTGCGTTTAGTTGGACCATCATTTATTTTTCAACTGGACAATGACCCCAAACACACATCCAGGCTGTGTAAGGGCTATATGAACAAGAAGGAGAGTGATGGGGTCCTGCGCCAGATAACCTGGCCTCCACAGTCACCGGACCTGAACCCAATCGAGATGGTTTGAGGTGAGCTGGACCGCAGAGTGAAGGCAAAAAGGGCCAACAAGTGCTAAGCATCTCTGGGAACTCCTTCAAGACTGTTGGAAGACCATTTCAGGTGACTACCTCTTGAAGCTCATCAAGAGAATTCCAAGAGTGTGCAAAGCAGTAATCAAAGCAAAAGGTGTCTAGAACCTAGAATATGACATATTTTCACACTAAAGAAATCTCTGAATGAGAAGGTGTGTCCAAACTTTTGGTCTGTACTGTATCTGAAAAATGTCTTATCCCCTTTTTTCATAGACTGAGCTAGTTTTCCTTCTGCCTGCGCTTTAGAAGTTCTTATAACTTGCTTGGCCTCTTTCTGCCTAGTCTTGAGGATTTCCTTATCTTCATTGCTCTGGGTTGTTTTATAATTACTAAATGCTAGCTTTTAGTTTATGATTTTGGCCACTTCTGCTGAGTACCACAGTGGTCTCTTCCTTTTTCTGCTTTTACTGACAAGTCTAATGCAATTTTCTGTTGCCTTCAATAATGCATCTTTTAAGTAGTCCCATTTCTCCTGGACTCCATGTAATCTGTTCCAGTCTGATAGGGACTCAATTATGACTAATTTCATTTTCGAAGAGTCTGTTTTCCTAAAATGTAAAACTTTTGTTTTTGTGCACGGCTAGGACCCCTTGGAAATGTGCTGACTCCACAAACAGCAATGTATTTCCGAAAGGATTCCACTGAAAGAATGAACATGTGAGTCCGGAATTTGAATTTCCACTGCAGCATTTTTCGTGTGTATGGTGCATGGTAGAAATCAATGGGAGACTGCAGCACCGGAATTTCTGAGCAGAATTTGTACACTCAATTCTGCTTAGAAATCCTGCCGTGGGAATGGGCCCTTTTGGTGACAGAAAACCTCTCTTAACTTTATGACTTGCTCCCACTGCCTTCCTGAGTGTATTTTCCTTCAATGCCTTGTTTGTCATGTGGATTAACTTTGAACCAACTTCTTCCTACTTTTTTGTACTATACCTGTAAGCATCCTTGATCCATTATGCTTACAAGTTTTTTAATTTTACTTTCAATGCCCAACAATTACTAAGATGTATCAGTTGAAGTTATAGATGTATGCTAAAAACGTACATGAGTCAGACCACCAATGTAAGAATGCAGAAAAAAGGCAAAGAAACCTACAATATACTCAACCTACAAAATCTAGCCCCAAATAACCCATGAAATAACAACAAAAAAATTATACCAAAACAATATATCTTATTACATATGCAATAATTAATATTACAAAAAACAGCAAGAAAAATCCCACCCCTAAAAAACCTGCATACACATAGACAGGATTAAAAACAAGCAGTGGGAGAACACCTGGTGGTTACAAATACAATATAACTCATACGACCAATTCATATAGGATACACCTAGGTATCTCTGTGGTGCATGGAACAATAAATAATGAAAAAAGGGGTGGCTATAATTAATATATACATGAATATGCAAATGGAGGTAGAAATGTCACAATGTACAATATCAAGGTCACCAACTTCTAAAGTGCAAATATAGTTATATTATAAGTAAATTATAAATAATGAATACAGATAAGTATACCAAGGTATCCAATATATCCAATCCAAGATAATTAGTGTAGGGATTTTTCTTGCTGTTTTTTGTAATATTAATTCTTGCATATCTAATAACATTTATTGTTTTGGTATAATTTTTTGTTGTTATTTCATGGGTTATATGGGGCTAGATTTTGTAGGTTGAATAGATGTCTGCTGCTGCACTTTTTACAATCTACCCCATTGTTTTCCTAAATTTTTAACTCCTTAACCACTTTAACAGCTTTCCTTTCCTGCCTGTCCAGAAAATGTAATTTATGTCTTGTCCAGCTGCTGCTGCGATGAAAGCCTTTAACCAATGCAATCAAAGTGCAAAGATTGGGGATTAGAGGAGGAAATTGCAACCACAAATAAGGAATTAGGCTGCAAAGACGATACGATTTCTAAGATTGAAGTCTCCCACCTGGAAAATGAGCTGGATAACAATCTGTGCACATGATAACATTGTTGAAGGGATATAAAATAATAAACTCATCAGTGTAAATCAGAATTACAGTGTGCGTGCTGTTGTGTGACTCAAAGGCCACCAATACTAGTCATTTCATTTCTACCATGGCCACTCTTTGCATATGTGATATGTTATTATGAACAGAACAGACTGAAGCAAGGATTGGTGACCCTTGGTATATCATTGTTATCTGTATATTATAATCACTTACAATTTATTTCTCACCAGCAACAAGATTGGAAGCTAAACACCATACGGAAAGGAGCAAACCAGGTCAGAAAGAAATTTGTTTGTATACAACTTGTCACATTAATTGTTTATCTACTATTCAGTCATCCTTAAAGTAACCCTTCATTTGCATCCAGTTACAGATGAGAATGTCTTGTTTTCCTTTCCCTAGGCACCTACATTGAGAAGCTGACGTCTTTTTATTTAACTAACAATAGACATAAAAGACAATTTCCTTCCTGTCTGAAAACTGTTGTCACCAACGCACATTACATGCACCTAATACATGCCAATTATTTTATATCCTGTGATAGTTGTAGATATGTATGGTAATGTAAAAAAAATACAATAACATGAAGATGGGTTCATTCAACATGAGCAGTCACATTTAAAAATTTATATAGTTACGTGCAATTAGAAGATAATTTAAAGAGATATTCCCTTGGACATTTGTTAACTATCCACAGTACATGCCATATATGTCTATATGTCTACTATATGCAGGTCCCACCCCTGGTATTTACACCTATTTCAAGAATGAGGACCCCCTAGCTATGCCCAACCTGCTTTTGGCAGCCAGAGGTCCTTGGGGGCCAAAACACCCAAATGGGCTGATTCACGCACTTTACGTAACTCCCATGGAGGGTATGTGAGCGTTAAACTCTTTTAGTAACTCAGAAATGAGTATAACATTATAGCTTGTGGTGCTATGCTGCCTACTCAACTCCCATAGCTTGTGGTGCTATACTATTAGTTAGCCTGGTTCAAATAAAATACACATGTCCATCAAGTTCAACCTAGGAGGAGAGGAGATGAATGAAGAAAATGGGTATGGATGGATTAAAAGGAGAGAATTTTATACTTTATTTTTACATACTCAATAACGTTATTTTGTTCTAAAAAACTAAAACTGTCTGCCCCCCTAAGAAATAATCTGGGTGTATTGGTGGAAGAGAAGGACGAAAAGGCTATCAACTTCTCTGTATTAACACAGGAAAATCCACTGATCAGATGACATGAAAAGGGAAAGTATGAGAAAAATTCTCTAGCAATTGTCAACCGGTAGAAGGTCATTGTTTTACGGCTGGAGCTCCTGTGGCTCCTTTGCAAATGTAATATTGTTGGTATGCTCTGCATTTTTAATGGCTTTACTATTTTAAATACCGCATTTTTCGCCATATAAGACGCACTTTTTCTTCGCCAAAACTGGGGGGCAAAAGTTGGTGTGTCTTATATGGCGAATACACACACCTATCCGGTGCGGCCATCAACGGCCGGGACCCGCGGCTAATTCAGGACATCACCGATCGCGGTGATGCCCTGTATTAACCCTTCAGACGTGGCGATCAAAGCTGACCGTCGCGTCTGAAGCGAGAGTGACACTAACCCGGCTGCTCAGTCGGGCTGTTCGAGACCGCCGCGGTGAAATCACAGCGTCCCGAACAGCTTACAGGACACCGGGAGGGACCATACCTGCCACCTCAGTGTCTGCTCCGTGCCGGGATCCCCTGCATGGCCGGCGCTCTCCTTCGACGTCATCATGTCATCGCACACGCCGTCCCATCATCCAATAGGAGCGGCCTGCGTAGCGACGTGATGACAGCGACTGAGAGCGTGGATCCCGGGAAGAAGACGTCCGGAGCATCGGGGACACCACTGGGACACGGTGACAGCGATGGAGCGACATCCAGGGAGGCGGTGACGGTCCGGAGCGGCGGGGACACGTGAGAATTACCTCCTACCAGTGGTCTTCAACCTGCGGACCTCCAGATGTTGCAAAACTACAACTCCCAGCATGCTGGGATTTGTAGTTTTGCAACATCTGGAGGTCCGCAGGTTGAAGACCACTGTTGGGTTCAGAATCTTTTTTTTCTAGATTTTTCACCTTTAAAATTGGGTGCGTCTTATATGCCGGTGCGTCCTATAGGGCGGAAAAATACGGTATGCACTTTTTTGCATTTAAAGTCTTTGTTTAGTGCCATTCCAATTTTTGTATTTCCTAACTTCTTGATGGTGTGTTTATAGTACAGCCTTGTCACGCCATCTGTGTTATACAAGGTTTGATATCTGTATGAGGTAATATTCCCAGGAAATACCACATGTGCCCGTTTTCAGTCGCTGTGTTTGTGTTTTTTATGTATTTGTATGATTTTATCACATCTGAATTAATAAAAAATTTAATTTGTGTATTACTGCAGTCTTGTTTGCATTTTTCAAGCAGATTTTTTTTACATAAAAAATTGTATACAATGATATATTTTACTAAAACAATTTTTCAGCTTTACTACGTATTCCTTTCTGATATCATACTAAGTTATGTGATTTAGGTTTGATTAGAGCTCCATGTTCAAATGAATAGAAATGTATAAATTCAAATATTTCAGTGCATCAGAATGTCACTCAGGAACAGTGCTGCCCAATATAAACCTTACAGACAAGATGACAAGTTCACGCTGACAAAAAAAGAGGACATGTACATTCAGTGACAACAGCCGAGCTTCTGTGCACTATTATAGTCATATAAAGAAGCATGGCATGATTATCTACTCGATGTTCTACTGATAAAACCACAAGGAAGGCAAGATCCAAACCAAAAAGCAATAAGCAGGAGCAATACTATTTACAGCAATCATTAGTAAAAATGTTTGAGAGGTTTGTGACTAATAATCACCGTTCGCAATATCTGCTTTTCAGTCCAAAATGAGAAATAGCAGTTTTGTTTTCACATGATCAATAACACTAGAGGCCAACACTCTTACACATGCCAAGAAAAACACTAACCTGAGATAAAGAAAAACTTTTAGTGTACGCTCAAATGTGCAGTATCTGCTGCATATTTTCTGCAGCTGATTTTGCTACTCGCTGACCTTAATGGGTAGCAAAATCAGCTGAACAAAATATGCAGCAACAATATGCAGCAGATCCTGTACATGTGTGTATTTTTGCTGCAGGTTTGTTGCTGCATATTTTTCTGCCCATTGACTTCGATGGGCAGAAAAATATGCGGAAGCAGATCTGCAGCAGAAAATATGAACATGTGAATGCACCCTTAGGGTGTATTTACACATACAGTATTCTGCACATATTTGATGTGCAGATTTTGAACCTGAAGATTTTATGCTGCAGAGTTCAATGTCAACTAAATGACTGAAAACAGCATGATATCTGCACAGGATACTGTACCTATGAATAGACCATTATGGAATAAATTGCTTTATCAATGGATGTAAAAACAACATTTTAGGGGAACCCGTGAGTAGGTTTATGTTGCCCAAATGGTGGGCAGCATGAAAAACAGACAGGGAGCTCTCCGGCATTTCAGAGAGAACGGCTGGTCTCCGCCCCACTGGCCCTGAGTGACGCTTCTCTCCCTAAGTGTGTATAGAGATGTGTCACTCAGGACAGATACAATGGAAAGCAGCTGCAGAAGCTTTGATTTCTCGTAAACGTCCGAGTATTTCCGAATACATCACAGTGTGTTTGGATAGCACTCATTGGCCCTCATGTACTATTGCAAACCCGACATGTTTTGTCGGGTTGTGTGCCAGATTCTACATTGCGACATGTGGTGGATTTGAGCTGATGAAACCCGACAGATCAGAGCATGTGTTAAAAGCAAAGTGTAGGGAAAGTGGAAAATGTAGGGAAACCTTAGTAAATACCGTGGGAAATAAATTGTAGGGAATTAAAACCCACAAAGAAACCTACACAACAGTCTAAGTAAATGAGGGCAATTGTCTCCATTTCATGCTGCCCGCCTTTAGGGCAGCAGGAAACTGTTGACAGGTACCCTTTAAAACTTTTGTGTAAAACCTTGACTGAATTTTTAGCAACATAACAATACTCTGAATTTAAAGCAAGCAAATAAATCTCACGTCTTGCATTTTAATAGCATTAGCCATTTGTAGTTATGTTGGTACTGCCAAGGAAAAACAGGCACTAGGGACCACACCGCTCATGCCCAGTACAATTCATTAAAAGCTTTGTTAATTATTAATCACATTATTTTTTTTTATCTCTGCTCATTAATAACGCAAAACAAACAGGAGTGAGATAGAACTATTTAACATCATGCGCTGGCACAGTTCCAGGGACCAAAAACTGTCTTAAGCATTTTTGCCTAAAGAAATTTTTAGGTGCGTGTGTACATCAAAATGAAGAAAACTGAATTATTAAATGAGGCCCTAAACTAAAATGATTCCCAAAGCAAACAAAGACTTCCTGTGTACTCCAATTCTGATTTGCTTTCTTACACTGGTATAACAGCATGTAGTTTGAGTTATCAAACACTGCATGTCTTTTCAAAGGTCCCTCTCAACACCGCAGAGCAATAATATGGAAAGAAAATTAAATAATACTCTTAGAAGACAATGAATTTGAGCCTCAATCCACTGGTAATAAGGTGAGATGGACATACAGAGGAAGTACATATGGCTGTTCTGAGCAGCTAAACATGCACCATTTACAGTTAAAGGGGTATTCCGGGCAAAAACAGCTTATCCCCTATCGAAAGGATAGGGGATAAGATGTCCCAGTGGGGGGCCCCCCGCGATCAGACATCTTATCCCCTATCCTTTCGATAGGGGATAAGATGTTTTTGCCCGGAATATCCCTTTAAGTCTTAAATATTCTTGGTATGTTTTATCCATGATATTGCTTTACGTGATTTTAGGGAATATGAGTTAGGGTGCATGCACACGCTTTTGCAATACAGTTCCCGTATCAGGTTTTTGATGAAAAACGGATTCCTCAAAATCTGACTAAACTGTATCAAAACATGTGTACAAATTTTAACCCATATACGGTTGCATCCGTTTCTAAAGAAAAAAGCGTATACGCTTTTAACTTTTCACTCCATTATGAATAAAGTTTCACTTGTTTGATTACAATTCCAAGAAAAACTGTGCAAAGTCAAAAACCGTATGGTGAAAACCGAATGGAACCGTACGCACATACAGTTCTGTATACAAAAAAAAACGTATACAGTTTAACCTGTTATGGACCAAGGATGTACCAGTACATCCTGAGTCCTTTCCCTTTCTATAATGCGGGGTCACAGCGTGGCCCCGCATCATAGCAGGTTGGCCGGGACCCGTGGCTAATTGCGCGCAGCACTGATCGTGGTGAAAGTAAAACAATGCCGGTTAGCTCAGGGAGCTGTTCGGGATTGGCGCGGCAAAATCGCGGCATCCCGAACAGCTTAAAAGACAGCCGGAGGATCCCTACCTGCCTCCATGCTGTCCGATCGTCGAATGACTGCTCAGTGCCTGAGATCCAGGCATGAGGATGTCTTCCAAAAGTAAAAACATGTCAACTTTATGATGCAATCATAAAGTAGACATGTTGTATATGTGAATCAATATATAATTTATTTGGAATATTAATTTTCCTTATAAGCAGAGAGCTTCAAAGTAAAAAAAAAAAAAAGCTAAATTGAAAATTTTTTCATCAAATTTTGGAATTTTTCACCAAGAAATGATGCAAGTATCGACCAAATTTTACCTCTAACATAAAGTAGAATATGTCACGAAGAAACAATCTCGGAATCAGAATGAAAGGTAAAAGCATCCCAGAGTTATTAATGCTTAAAGTGAAAGTGGTCAGATGTGGAAAAAATTGCCGGGTCCTACAGTGAAAATTGGCTGGATCCTTAAGGGGTTAAAGTGTACCTGTTATTAACAAAAACTTTTGATATAATGTAGATTATTCTATTATATGTATATTTGTAATATACAGTGATTAAAACATTGTATATTTTTTGATGAAAAAAATGCTGTCCCTGCAGCTCTCTCCTTTGTGTCTCTATGAGGAGACCAAATACAGGAAGTGAGGGCAGGACAAGCAGGGCTCTGTACAGGCATCACAGAGCCTCACTGCACAGAGCCCTGCTTGTCCACCCACACTTCCTATATTTGGACTCCTCACAGAGACACACAGACAATAGCTGTAGGGACAAAACTAAACAGATTTTTTAACCAATGTATATTACAAATAGGTTATTATATATACATACAGTGGGGCAAAAATGTATTTAGTCAGCCACCAATTGTGCAAGTTCTCCCACAGCTATCACGCCCCCTCCCATAGGCTTGCATTGAGGGGCGGAGCGTGACGTCACACGGGGGCGGAGGCATGACATCACACGCCGTCGGCCCTGTAGTCCCGGAGTGAACATGCTGGGTGATCATCAGAAGAATTTCATGATATATGACCCAGATCAATATTGATTCACTTTGTTGTTTTCTGTGGGTTTAAATATATATATATATATATATATATATATATATATGTTCCAGTAATTCTGTGATGTAAAATAAGTTAAGTCTGTGACGTAAAGTAAGTTATCACCTCATAGACTTCTATGATCACATAGTACATAGAGAAAGCTATATCACATCTGTGAGTAATACTCAATGAGTGGTCTCTTGTTACTGCCAGACCAAAATGAAATCAAAGTTGCTGTTTCCAATAGCATATTTATATAAAACATGATATACTTACCATTTGAAAGGAAACCAGTCAGGCTGTTATGCAACCCTTATGACCTGACAGGTCAAGAAAACAGTGTGCCAATGCATTTCTCCTCAGTTCTCTGTGATTCACGTTTTGCTGCTGGTGTAAATTACAGCAATAGCATAGGAAAATCAAAAGCTTAAAGGCAGCCTCACACACCAGCCCCGGGAAATGACAGGTCATAAGGACAGTGCTCCAAAGCTGTTCTACTCAGTTCTTGCTGTATTGCACAGATCTGTAAAGTAACTTTATTTGTTGCGGCTATGACTGCTTTTCCAGTCACAGCAAGTGGTTACAGTCATGCCACTCCTTCCCAGACAGTGCTGATCGACAGCCTGGGTATGGGGGGAAGCCTTGCATTCAGGTTGTCAATCAAGTCTAACTGGCAGGAGGGGGCACAGAGAGCATGACTGTAACCACTGATTTTCCAGTCACAACTGCAACAAATATAGTTACATTTTAGTAAAACCACTTTGGAGCACGGTTCTTATGACCGGTCAGGTCCTGGGGCCGCTGTGTGAGGCTGCCTGACACACCATCATATCTTTATACCACCAGGACACAATCAGCACTATTCTTAGGGGTGAATACATTTAAAATGCCCATTTGAAACTATCAAGCCACGTATGGCTTTTCAACCTCATCCAATACCCAGTTATGTTTAAGAATAATGGGGGAGATTTATCAAAACCTGTGCAGAGGAAGAGTGGTGCAGTTGCCCATAGCAACCAATCAGATTGCTTCTTTCATTTTCCACAGGCCTCTTTAGAGGCCTGTGGAAAATGAAAGAAGCAATCTGATTGGTTGCTATGGGCAACTGCACCACTCTTCCTCTGCACAGGTTTTGATAAATCTCCCCCAATAAGTGTATAACCTGTATAACCAAGGAGCAGTGGCACCTTTGCTCAAGTCATTATCTATACCTTAAGTACATTAACATTAGTAAATAAAAAAAATTAAAAAGTAAAAAGCATGTACCCTGCTTCAATGAGTAAACACCCAGTATTTGTACACTGTTCTGTGTTTTAAACCTCTGCTGTGCATGGAACTTGGTCAAATATGTATTGTTTAGTAAAGGAACATCTAAGTGCATTAGTTGCTTTGGTACGGAATAAGATATTGTCCAGAGCACGGTAATATAATAGAGAAAAAAACATTTTTTGAAAATCAAGTGCTACCCAAAAGGACTAATTTCAAACTTTACAATGTTATAGTAAGTAGCATGTTATGCAATAGCCTGTGGCACTGTAACATTTTTATTTTCAGCATTTCAACATCAAAAGCCTTGAACTGTGTCTTGCAATTGGAAATATGTAAGAACACAAATTGTTCATTTTTGGAAGTCTGCATGGCTTAGAAACAGCTGAAATTCTACAAATCTCTAAAAACAACTTCATCCTTGCATTTGTGTGATTGCCTCCGTGTCCTAAATACTCTGATGTCAGCAATTAGCAGTAGCAGTGTTTCATTAATCCATCAGAGTTCTGATGTGGCACATTCTAAGACCAAGAGATAATAGGAAATCATTTGTGTAAAACCTCCGGATTAGCCTCTGATGCATCACCCAACTGGATGCCATTAGCAGCGGTGGTGTTAGCCCTGGATTAAAGCACAAATCGTGAACTGATAGCTAAGACTCTACAAGCAGTTTTCAAAACTCGGCATGATACCGAAATATCCAATGTAGATCATTAATATGAGCTCCAATGTATACGGGTATACGTGTATATATCATGATAGTTATTGCAAAGGTGTTATAATTAAGCACTTGTATGTGCACATATAGCTTTCTATCAACAATACTATATATGACCCAGAGTTATATGGTTGTATAATGCGCATTGATGGCACCCTTAAACAATCAGTCCTTAAGGACCAAGCTAAATAGTCTGCCCAAAGTCTGTGATAAATAGAAGTCTATGATAGTACAGACCTTTCTACCTGTTGAAATAAAATAATATTTACCAGCCAAACTGAGAGTATAGATGTTCAGCAATCATCCTGTCACTATGAAGTTCTGAGGAGCTATGCTGTGAGTGCTGGCAAGTGCTCACAGTAAAGAAGTGGATCCTGTGAGTGGAGCGCTGGTGCTGGCTGGTCCGAAGGTTCATCAGGTCCTGAGCCACTGCCAGCGCCTGCCAGCGCTCCACTCACAGCCTCCGCTCACCTCTTTACTACAAGCGCTTGCCGGCACTCGCAGCACAACTCCTCAGAACTTCATAGTGACAGGGTGATTGCTGAACATCTATACTCTCAGTTTGGCTGGTAAATATAATTTTATTTCAACAGGTGGAAAGGTCTGTACTATCATAGACTTCTATTTATCACAGACTTTGGGCAGACTATTTGGTTATTTAAAGATAAAGGATTTCCTGTATCAAATGCCAGATTGTGCAAACAATGATTTAAATCTATGACTACTTCTTGTATATTCAGTAGTGTGTATATTGTATATTTTATGTAAATGATTTTATATTATTATTCCTCCCACAAGGGCCTTATGAGAGGATACATTATAATGTATTGCATGAAGAGAGAAATGAGCGCACTCACCACAGTTGCTGCTTCATCTGTATGATTTATTCAATATCCATAAAATCGAACAGTGCAGGGAGGCGACAGGGAGAGGAGGTGAGCGTCACCTCCTCACCCTGTCGCCTCCCTGCACTGTTCGTTTTTATGGATATTGAATAAATCATACAGATGAAGCAGCAACTGTGGTGAGTGCGCTTATTTCTCTCTTCATGCAATTGGATTGTGGACTGTGTCTTTACGCTATAATAAGTCTCGCACCACCCCTTCGCTGCCTATGAAGTTAAGCTGCAGTATTGTGTCCATTGATAAGGCATCCAACAGGTGTATGTAATAGCAGTGCCAGGCCAACTTGTCCCTCTATGTTTTAAGATTATAATATATGTTTATTTTATATAATTTACTATTTTAATACATTTTATATGTCATTGAAGCACAGTGTCCTAAATAATTTTGTAATGTACCAGTAACTACAGGAACTGTCTTGGAGGTTTGGGTACATTTGTCCAAAAACATAAATGTACCCTATATGCGGGTGCAACCTATCTTTAGAGCAAGGTCTCCCCATCCCCCTCCGGCCTGTTTGCGGCTGCTGGAGGTGGTCTGGAAGCTCGAAGCAGCTAAGCCAGCGGTACTTTTGAATAACTGCTATTGACACTAATGGGAGTTGCGCAGATAGCGTAGCCCTATGAGCTATGCTGTTTACGTAACTCCATAAAAAATCTTTAAATATAAAAATTTACAGACAACATGAATGTTTTGATGTCAGATCATGTTCCAAACAGAAGTCAGGATGTTTTATTCACTATGACTGGTTGCTGTACTGCGCTTACTGAAGATGGATCATATGTAACTCCCTTGGTGATTTTGTTAAAGAAAGTTTAACTTTGTGGTAATTTTAGCTGTGAGACAGCCACTATGCTCTCTGCTGACACCTCTGTCCATTTTAGGAACTGTCCGGAGCAGGAGAGGTTTGCTATGGGGATTTCTTCCTACTCTGAACAGTTCCTAAAATGGACAGAGATGTCAGCAGAGAGCACTGTGGTCAGACAGAAAGGAAATGCAAAAAGAAAAGAACTTCCTGTGGAGCATACAACAACTCATAAGGACAGGGAAATTTTGTTTTCCAGGGGAGTACCCCTTTAAAAAAGCAGCTGCAAGGGTCTAGTGGAACAGCAATAGGGCAAGGGTCTAGTGGAACTAAACACAATTAGAGAAAAATGAAACCACTAAAAAGACCATAATATAAGAATTACTTATACCATCTTTATTAAAGTATATTCATGAAGTACAATAAAACAATGTAAAACCACATAAACAGTAAAGAAAAAAATAGAACAATGGGTGGGTAATGGGAAGGGGATCCTGCTAAGCCATTTAAGCATATTCTGATAAGAAGAACCATCCCACTGAGCAACCTTATGGGAAATATATCCAGCACTCCAGGTGTAGAAAATAACTTTTATTCCATGTCCTTAAAAATAGTTTAGACAAACCACAGCATTAAAATCCAACGCGTTTCGACAATCCTTTAACAAGGTGCTCAAAGATTACAACGTAGGTAACGATTAAATATACTGTATCTTACATGGTACGTTCTACATCTGCCAACAACCCCACCTACCAAAACCATTCAACAGTAGTTAACCCCTAGTATACCAATACTATCCATCCTGGGGAAACAAGCTAAAAAAATAGAAAAAACACTACATGTGTATAAGACTCTAATATTAAGTGACATATTTCCTATCATAATTATATATAGAAAAAAGTATATTATAAGCATTATAGTACAGTGGTCCCTCAACATGTTGAGGGATTCGTTCCAATGATATACACAATGATACTCACATGTCCCCGCCACTCTGGCCCATCAGTCCGCCATTCCTCTGCTGCCGTATGACTACGTCGCTGCTGCCCTGCACCAAAGCTTTCCGTCGCCATCATAGCATTGTCACTCACGCTGTCCCTATTGGACAACGAGGCGGTGTGAGCAGCAACATGATGATGGCGATGTAGAGCGACGGCGCAGGGCAGCGGCAGCAAAGGAGTGGTGAACTGAAGGGCCAGAGTGGCAGGGACATGTAAGTATCATTCAGTGGGGCACATGGGAACATTAAATGGCTATCCGGAGGCAGCTAAAGCAGCCAGCGCTGCCCGATAGCCGTTATTGCGATGGCCGATACACAGAATCATCGTATGTTGATGTTGCCTTCAACATACGATGGCCTCTGAGAGACCAACGCATGTTGAAATGATTGTATGTTGGAGCCATCGTATGTCAGGGACCACTGTATTAGCAATCCTAGACCTCACATATAGCAATATACTACAACTAAATATACTTGTAACGGCTGATGGTGTGGATACGGTGTATCTGTGTGGATGATGATGTGAGTCGCACTAGGGAGCGGAGTCTAAGGAGCCGCTGGTTTTCATCAGAGCCCGCCGCAAAGCGGATGGACTTGCTGCGGCAGGCGGCTCCCAGGTCGCTACTCCTGGCACGAGGTGATGCGTGGCACAGAAGGAACAGACGTACTCAGTCGGTGACAGGCAGGTAGGTCAGGGCTGGCGGCAAGGAACTGTGGTCAGGAAACGTAGCTAGAGAATTGGTACACAGAATAGCAGATAACACAAGGAACACTTTCTCTAAGGCAACAAGGCACAAAGATCCGGCAGGGAAACGGAAGGAAGTGCGAGATCAAATAGGGTTATTTCCAGGGAAACACCAATCAGTGGTGCACTGGTCCTTTAAATCTCTGAGAACCGGTGCGCGCACAGCCTAGGAGGTGGGTATGCACGCGCCGGCCACCAGGGAGGACAGAGGAAGCAGGAAGATAGTGGGGTATGTGAGAACCGGCGGACCGGGCGCTATCACATCATGCGAAGCACATTGCGCTCCATGCGGGGAGTAGGGCAGAGAGGCCAGCACCGCTACACGTAACAGTACCCCCCTTAGATATCCTCCTTTTTTTAGGCTGCAGGAACCTACACACAAGATCCTGGTCCAGGATGTTTTCATCGGGTTCTCAAGATCTCTCTTCCAGCTTGAACCCCTTCCAATCAACCAGAAAGAACCGTCTCCCTCTGACAGTCTTGGTGGCCAGAATCTCCTTCACCTCAAACACATCAGAAGCACCGGACACCGGAGAAGGTGAAATGTCCCCATGGGAAAAATGGTTAAGAACAAGAGGCTTAAGGAGGGAGACATGGAAGGAGTTCGGGATGCAAAGGGAAGAAGAAAGGCAGGCAGAGTTTGTAAGACACCGGGTTAATACGGCATATAATTTTGTAGGGACCAAGGAACCGAGGACCTAGTTTGTAACTGGGAATCTTTAAAAGAATATATTTGGCAGACAGCCAGACTTTATCTCCAGGAGAAAAGATAGGGGTTGATCTTTTATCGGCCTGTGACTTCATGAGGGTTGAGAAGTGCACAAAGGAATGTCGGGTTTCCTGCCAAATAGCCATAAAGTCCTGGACTTGAACATCCTCGACAGGTACCCCAGAAGAAGCTGGTAGGGGAAGAGGAGGGCGAGGATGGCGGCCATAGACTATAAAGAATGGTGATTTTCTAGTAGCCTCAGAATCACGGTGATTATAAGAAAACTCCGCCCAAGGAAGTAGGTTGGCCCAATTGTTCTGTCGTGCAAAAAAAAAGTGTCGGAGATAGTCTCCCAAAATTTGGTTCACTCTCTCTACCTGCCAATTGGTCTGAGGATGGTATACAGAAGAAAAGTCCAACTTGACTTTGAGGCGAGTACAGAGGGCCCGCCAGAACTTGGAGACAAACTGGACCCCTCGGTAAGAGACAATGTGTAAAGGTAAACCATGTAAACAGAAAATATGCCGGAAGAATTGATCCATCAGTTGTGGAGCAGAGGGAAGTCCAGGCAAAGGAACAAAATGGGACATTTTGGAGAAATGATCTGTGATAACCCAAATGACCGTGTTGTTAGAGGAGGGTGGTAGATCAGTGATGAAGTCCATGGCAATGTGTGTCCAAGGACTCTCCGGAATGGGAAGAAGTTGTAGTAGACCTGCCGGTCTAAATCATGGTAACGGACATATTCTGAAACATCTCACTCCAAATTCGACCACCAATAATGTCGGGAGATGAGCTGAGTGGACTTTCATATTCCCGGATGCCCTGTCAGAAAAGAAGAGTGTCCCCAATGCAATACCTTAATTCTAAGGTGAAAAGACTTTCCTGGTGGAACTTGCTGTAGGTCGAGAGGAGCGACTGAGATCAAATGTTCAGGAGGCACGATGTGCCGAGTGGAGGAGTCCAGACCCACCATATCAAAAGCCCTGGAGAGAGCATCAGCCTTAATGTTCTTATCCGTGGGCTGAAAATGAATAAGAAAATTTAATCTGGAGAAGAAAAGAGACCACCTGGCCTTCTGGGGATTCAGACGCTGAGCGGACTGAAGATACAAAAGATTCCTTATGATCTGTCTAGATACTGACTGGATGAGAAGATCCTTCCAGTAGATGACGCCGTTCTTTCAGGGCAAGCTTAATGGCCAAAAGTTCAAAGTCTACAATTGAATAATTCCTCTCGGCAGGCAAAAAGGTCTTGGGGAAAAACCCACAAGTCACGGTTTTACCCCTGGGAGTCTTTTGGGTCAGTATTGCTTCGGCTCCTACAGAAGAGACATCTACTTCGAAGAAGAAGGGTTTTTCTGGATTGGGTCTCAACAAAACTAGGGCAGAGGCAAATGCCAATTTCAGTCGGGAAAACAGTTCTTCGGCCTCAGGAGGCAAGGATTTGGGGTTACCATTCTTCTTAGTGAGAGCCACAATTGGTGCAACCAACAAGAAGTGTGGTATAAACTGTTGATAATGAATATTGAATCCCAGAAAGCATTGTATAGCCCGCAGTCCAGAAGGTTGACGTTGAAGAGTGACGTTGAAGTCAGGGAAGACAGAGGAGAAGCTCTGAAGTACAATGAGGAAGCACATAGAACTCAATCTTCTCTTTGTGTAAAGTATCCACTTGCAACAAAAGTGGTTAAGTGCGCAAGTGCACCACGTATTTCAAGCATATTGATGGAGGAAATGTATAAAAGGCTTGACAAGCCATGTCACTGGAAGACGGTGCTTGTGGACCAGGGAAGCATTGATAACATTTCTTGCAGAATCCGAATCAAGGAAGACAGAGGAGTGGAACGAAGCTCCTGTAGAGGTGAGTAATAGAACTGGCATAGTCAATCAAGGAGAGGGAGAATTCACAACTAGAGACGCCTCTCCCACGTGCCCTAGGTGCGTGCGTTTCCCGAACCGGGTGGCCGTAGAGGACAATTTCTGAGGAAATGTTCCGTGCTGGCACAATACAGACACAAGTTCTCTTCCCATCAGCAGGACCTCTCTTGTTGGGACAAGTGGGCACGGTCCACCAGCATAGACTCTTCAGCAGGAGGCAACGTTGGTGGATGAAGTGGCCGCTGGAACACTGGCGCCAATCAGGGAAAATTATGTGTCCAAACTGGTTCACAATCTTGGCGAAGTTCCTCCTGCCTCTCAGGAAAACGCACATCGATGCGAGTGGTCTCAGAGAAGATGGAGGATCTCGTGCAGCTAGAACATTCTTAACTCTACTGGAAAGTTCTTTTTTAAAGGTAGCACACATAGACTCATCATTCCAGGCCAATTCGGAGGCAAGAGTGTGGAACTGGACCGCGTAGTCACCAACAGTAGAGTCCCCTTGGCAGAGGTTCAGGCTCTGCAAAGACACTGTGGAATTTCAAAAGAAAAGCTTGCATATTGGAGGACACTGTGTCATTTTGGGAAACTCTGTTCCGCACGCCACTAGTGCACAAAAAACACAATAAAAAATTTCCCCTTAGGGGAATCCACCAGAGCGCGCCGCCTGTGTTCCATTGAAGTGTCCTTCAAAAAAGAATGTAAGGTAATTGAAAAGAGACTTAAAGCTAGTGGCTACCATAATGTTACTATAATGAAAGGTAAACAGAGAGCAACATGTAAAACGAGATCTGAACTATTACAGGATAAGGCCAGGGATGGTGACATTTAGACAAATGAAATAGCCACCAGGGAATCTAGTCATCCAACGTTTTGCATTACATTTAGTAGAGAAAATATTCAAATAAAAAATATAATCAGAAAATATTTGCCTATATTGTACGAGGACAGTATTCTGCAAGGCATACTTAAGGAAGGGTTTAGATTTGTAGCGAAGAGAGGGCAAAGTTTGGGTATTATTTTATCTCCCAGTACTTTTAGCACCGAACCTAGGAAAACAAAATCTGACTGGCTTACACACATAGAGAATGTTACTTGTGGAACAACTTGCTGTGCCAATTGTAAATTCATGAAGCAAACTTAGATGGCGATTTCTTCTGCTAATAACCAAACGTTTAACCCCTTAAGGACTCATCCCATTTTCACCTTAAAAGGGTACTTCGCCCCTGGATCTCCGCTGCAGCGCCCAGCTATCATTACTGCACAGAGCAAACTCGTTCTGTGCGTAATGATCGGAGATACAGGGGCTGGAGCATCGTGACATCACGCCCCCCTCGTGACGTCACGGCCTGCCCCCTCAATGGAAGTCTATGGGAGGGGGCGTGGCGGCCATCAAACCCCATCCCATAGAATATTATTGAGCGGTGGAGCCGTGACGTCACGATGCTCCGGCCCCTTTTCAGGGACCAGTTCAGTTTTGAAGGGGATTTGAAGGGTCTTCATATTAGAAATACCCCATAAATGACCCCATTATAACCCCTCAAAGTATTCAAAATGACATTCATTTACCATTAGGTGTTTCACAGGAATAGCAGCAAAGTGAAGGAGAAAATTCAAAATCTTAATTTTTTACACTCGCACGTTCTTGTAGACCCAGTTTTTACATTTTTACAAGGGGTAAAAGGAGAGAAATCACCCTAAACTTTGTTACCCAATTTCTTTGAAGTAAGGAAATACCTAATATGTGGATGTTAGAGGGGTTATTTGCCATAAGGTGATTTTAGTACGTACCTGGCAGACAGTAATGGACATGCTTAGGAAGGATCTGCGCTTGTCTTGGGGCTAATGTTGTGAGATTACCATAACATTATGGCTAGCTTTTTGTGAACTGATATTTCCTGTTTCAGTTTTTCTTTTTTGCCTACAAATCCCATAATTCCATTTTCCTCCCTCCCACACATCAGCCACCCCACCCACTGAAACATAAATAAGCTGCAGCCATTCAAAAGACCTGTGGTTTTCAATCAGGGTGCCTAGAGCTGTTGCATTAGTTGCCGATTGATCTCTCTCCCACCGAGTGATTGCTCCACCCATTGAAGCAGACAGCATTTTGTATGCTGTTAAAAATAAATATTGGGGTGAAAATCACATAAGAATTGTGAGAAAACCGTCACACACAGGTACAGACACTATATCATGAACTACACTAACTTTACAGCTCCTGTAGCATAGTCAAATAAAATAAAAAATTCTGGAATACCCCTTTAAGTGCTCTGTGTGTGCAATAGAGGGCTCAGAAGGGAAGGGGAGACAATGGGATTTTGAAGAGTGAGTTTTTCTGAAATGGTTTTTGGGGGGCATGTCACGTTTATGAAGCCCCTATGGTGCCAGAACAGCAAAAAAAAAAAAAAAAAAAAAAACATGGCATGCTATTTTGGAAATTAAACCCCTCAAGGAACAGTGATTTTCCGTTTTTGACTTACCCTATTTGTTTTGTTTCACTTCTATTCTTGTTGTTTAGGCAACTCTATTTCCGTTCTTTGTTGTTTTTTTATGCCCCACTTTGTTTTCCTATCTTTGCTTCTATTTCCTGTTCCTTGCTGTGCGGAAAACTACAAATCCCAGCATGCCACATGCCTTGCTGGTTTGGGGCAGCTCCTTTTTTTTTGTTGTTTGTTCCGCCCTTTACCCACCCTACTAATGTCCCGGGTCGGCCCCCTTACACACAGCACATTAATACAATCAGCCCTGGTTGGGATACACTGGCATACACACACAAAAGGGACTACAACTCCCATGCTGGGAGTTGTAGTTTTGATACAGCTGAAGACACCCTGGTTGGGAAACAATGCACTTTGTTTGTAATATACTGAATAGCCTAGGCCAGTGTTTCCCAACCAGTGTGCCTCCAGCTGTTGCAAAACTACAAATCCCTGCATGCCCAAAGTCTGTCCAGGCATGCTGGGAGTTGTAGGTTTGCAACAGCTGGAGGCACACTGGTTTGTAAACACTAGCATACACACATAACAGGGACTACAACTCCCAGCATGTGTCATTCAGGAGTTTCCCCCCCCCCCCCCCCCTTCACACATAGAAATCATCCCCAGTCCGAGATTTATTCCCCTGCAGTCTATACATCCCCAGCCCGTGCACTTTGTAATCCTCCCCTTCACATAACACTCTTATCTTCTCTGTCTTCTTTCAGTGCAGACCTGCGTCCTCAGAAGACAAAGCAGGGGAGTTTCTTGCTCTCATGCACACCTGCGTCCTCGAGGAGTAGGAGCCTAATCCTAACCTGTGGACAACAGTAAGAGATCCAACACAGAACTACAGAACTTCCTGTCCCACAAACAGGTAAGAAAAAAAGACACATGCTACACAAACATATAATACATGTCAATTGCAAAAAACATAAACATTAAAAGAAGATGCAATATAGCCAAAAATCTTAACCACCGGAGTACCCCTTTAACACCCCACAGGTGTTTAGTGACTTTTAGTTAAAGATGGATGTGTAAATGTATTTTTTTTTTCACTAAAATGCAGTTTTTTACCCAAACTTTACATTTTTACAAGGTGTAATAGGAGAAAATGTCCCCCAAAATATGTAACCCCATCTCTTCTGAATATGGAAATACCCCACGTGTGGACGGCAAGTGCATACTACAATGCTCAGAAGAGAAGGAGTCACATTTGGCTTTTGGAAAGCAAATTTTGCTGAAATGGTTTTTGGGGGCATGCCACATATAGGAAGCCCCTATGGTGCCAGAATAGCAAAAAAAAAAAACACATGGCATACTATTTTGGAAACTACACCCCTCAAGGAATGTAACAAGGGGTACAGTGAGCCTTAAAACCCCACATGTGTTTGATGACTTTTCGTTAAAGTCGGATGTGGAAAATGAAAAAAAATATGTTTCACTAAAATGCTGGTTTTTCCTCAAATTTGACATTTTTACAAGGGGTAATAGGAGAAAAACCCCATGTGTGGACATCAAGTGCTCTGCTGGCACACTAAAATGCTCAGAAGAGAAGAAGCACCAGTGAGCTTTTGAAGACAGAATTTGGTTGGAATAGAAGTCGGGGGCCATGTGCGTTTACAAAGCCCCCCGTCTTGCCAGAACAGTGGACCTCCCCACATGTGACCCCATTTTGGAAACTATACCCCGCACAGAATTTAATAAGGGGTGCAGTGAGCATTTACACCCCACTGGCGTATGACAGATCTTTGGAACAGTGGGCTGTGCAAATGAAAAATAAAATCTGTCAGACACCTGTGTGGCATAAATGTTCACTGTTCCCCTTATTACATTACGTGAGGGGTGTAGTTTCCAAAATGGGGTCACATGTGGGGGGGTCAATTGTTCTGGCACCATGGGGGCTTTGTAAACACACCTGGCTTTCAATTCCGGACACATTTTCTCTCCAAAATCCCAATGGCTCTCCTTCTTTTCTGAGCATTTTAGTTTGCCCACAGAGCACTTTACATTCACATATGGGGTATGTTCTTACTCAGAAGAAAAGAAAAAAAAAGTTTAAAAAAAAGTTTAAAAACACACACATTAACCCCTTCCTTATTAAAAGTTTAAAAGTTTCACCCCCTTTTACCAAATTTCATATAAAAAATATATAAACATATGGTGTACGTGCAAAAAAATTCCAAAGTGCTAAATACCATATTTTTGTTCACTTTTCTTACCATAAAAAAAGGAATAAAATGCAATCAAAAAGTCCAATCAAAACAAAAATTATTAAAACTTCAGATCACGGCGCAAAAAATTAGCCTTCATACCACCCTGTACGCGGAAAAATAAAAAAGTTATAGGGGTCAGTAGAGGACAATTTTAAATGTATTAATTTTCGTGCCTGTAGTTATGATTTTTTCCAAAATCAAACCTATATAAGTAGGGTATCATTTTAATCATATGGACCTACAGAATAAAGATAAAGTGTCATTTTTACTGAAAAATGTAAGGCATAGAAACGGAAGGCCCCAAAATTTACAAAATGGTGTTTTTTCTTCAATTTTGTCGCACAATGATTTTTTTTTCGTAGATTTTAGAGTAAAATAACTGATGTCATTCATTACAAAGTAGAATCGGTGGCGCAAAAAATAAGCCCTCATATGGATTTTTAGGTGCAAAATTGAAAGGGTTATGATTTTTAAAAGGTAAGGAGGAAAAAACAAAAGAGCAAAAACTGAAAAACGTTTGGTCCTTAAGGGGTTAAAGGGCTATACAGAAATAGAAAAAATATTATTTCTTTCAAAAAACGCTCCCTGTCTGTCTCCAGGTTGGGTGTGGAATTACAACTTGACTCTATTCACTTCAATGGAACTGAGCTCCAGGACCGCACCCAACCTGGAGACAGACAAAAAGTGGTTTTGAAAGAAACTGGCAGTTTTTTAAGGCCCAAAATGGGCTGTGTCCTTAAGGGGTTAATAGGTTGGCTCCAACCACTGTGCCTGTGCCTACTCCACTAAAGAACAGGGCATAGACATGTCCTATACAGTAAAACAAACATTGTATTGGGTTAACAGGCACAGTACTAGAAGCAAAACACAGGGAATAAATTGACAGATAAAGAGAAGTCAGACTGGTCGAGTAAAAATCTAAATAGCAGTGCAGTACCAATTCAGAAAGCAGAGGAAAGTTGGGTCACTAGTCAGGGTCAGAATACACAGAATAAATGTGGCAAAGAACAATACAGGAACTGGTGCAGAAAGAAAGCTCTAACACATCAGGCAATGTGTAACAGAGGGAATACAGCTCACTTGAGTAAAGTATGGAATGCCGAGACAAGACATCATTGACTAACCATCCATGACCCCTGATTGGCCCGAGCATTGTCACAGCAACAAATGTATCAACCGATAAAGGAGGAATTAACCCTTTTTCCAGAGGCAGGTAAACCCACTACAATAATACTCTGGGAAACAAGTGGGCACTTTTCCAAGTCTGCATGTTTTATAGGTTTCCCTCATGTCCCATCTATTTTGGATTTTCTGTAGCAATAAATTATTTATATGCATTTTATAACATTGGTAAAAATAATATAGGAACGCACCCACAGGTCAAATCAAGCACGGTTTTGGCAAAATGTGTAGATTTTTTTTTTCATATTTGTTCAAAAAACCTGAAGTAATTTCGTACAATTTTTAATGACAAAGAATGTCCTACTGACACAACCCTATTGTTGATTGGAGTTCTGAACAACAGAAAATGTTAATACTTAAAGAAAAATATACAAGGACTACAAAAATCTCCTAATTCTCCAAGCTAAGTGAGTTAACACCAAAGCAGGAGATTTAAAAGCGAGTTTACACATTCCTAAGTACTAATTTAACCCAAAAGATTATATGCTGAGCAGGCGAATAAAAAAGCCAAAAGATAAAAGATAATAAAGGAATAAATTAAACCACTTTAGTGGTGAAAGGTAAATTGAAGCTTTTCACATAAATATGCTTTGTAAAAGAATGTATAAAAGCCATATAATCAAGAACGATGTTGTTTACCACCTGACAAACACAATGAAAAATAACAGCGTGTTCAAGGTTCTTGGTCATTAAAATCCAGTTTGACCTCTGCAGATGCAACAACTAACAAGTGCAATTTACCTTCTTTTTATAGAAATGTTGAGGCCTGCTCCTTGCATTGAACTTGTATTGTGCAAAGCACAACAAAGGAACAGACAAACATAGCTTTGTAGATATGGGGATCTCAAGAAACTAGAGTATAAGGGGGTGAAATAGGGTGGAATCACTAGTGTTCTATAACTGCCATAAAGTCTACAGTTGTGGGCAAAAGTTTTTAGAGTAACACAAATTTTGGTTCCCACTAAAATCTAAAGTGTTTTTAGATTTTTCAAATCAGATGTTTTTATAGTATACTGAAAGCGCAACTGTCACCACCATACAGGTAGGTCGGTGCAGTTACCATTGCATAGGGAAGAATGTGCAGGTGCTTTTACTCACATTCGCCGCGATCTGTAAAGGAAAATTCTTACTTTATTCGGATGCCAGGCCACAGTCGGATGGGCCGGCCGACTCCCACAGCGGCACGCCCCCTCTCCACCTCCTTTCTGCACTTAACATGGAGAACTGCATGTCAATCTTGCTGATCCTGCATGATTGATGTGCAGCGCTCCATGCTAAGAGCAGAGAGGAGGTGGAGAGGGGGCGTGCCGCTGCGGGAGTCGGCCGGCCCACCTGCATTTACTGCACATTCTTGTCTATGCAATGGTAACTGCACCTGTACGGTGGTGACAGTTGCGCTTGAAGTATTACAATCATAAGTTTAAAAATTTTTATTGACAGATTCATCAAGTTTATGCAAAGACTCAGGTTCTCCATGGGATACAAAAATATACATAAATTTGGAAGGAATAAGATGTTCTTGCCGACACTGGAAAATGTGGAGTCCCCATATATGTTTCTTCTCTGAATGGTCCAATCCAAAGTGTATAGTGATGAATAGTGCCTTCTCCTAGCTAGTTCTCTCTATTGGTGGTGGTCTTAACACTCAGACCTCGACTGATGAAAACTTTTGATATGTTTCTACAGAATGTCAAAAGTTTTTGAAAGTGACAGTGCCCATTTAAACTTCTTGAATTTAAGTTTACTTTGATTCTGGCAGTTGCAACAAGAGCCCAGCTGTGAATGATAGCTGCACTCCAGCCACAATCTAATCAGTATATTGGGAAGTACCTGCGAGATCCCAATGGCAGTTACCGTATATACATCATGATGAGAAAACTAGCACCTGCTCATGATGGATATATCCGCTATTGGTCGTTACGGGGTTACATTTCTTCAACTTGTAAGGTTAAATAAAAAAAATGACAGTAAACAAGTTGCAGTTTTCTAACCAAGATGCTGGGTCGAGCATTTATCGGTTCCACATGAACAGAGCAAAGCTACTCCCAGAAACCTCTGGTGGGAGGTGATCTTCCAGATAACAAATGGTTAAGGGTCAAAGCCCAACGTATCCTGTCCAACTTTGTTTGGGCAGGAAAAAAGCCTAGATTAGCAGCATCCCTTTTACTGCGCTCCAAACTGGCGGGAGGCCTGGGCATCCCTAATATACGGGTTATTATATTGCCACTCTTGTGGCGCAACTTAAGTATTGGTGGTCTTCGGACAACCCGTTCCCCTGGTTACTCATTGAGCGTCAAGCTGTTTCCCCATGTACGTAACAGGACTTACTACTTTTTCCTATTTGGAACCTGCCCCCACCCAACGTTTCCAACCCAGTTATTTCAGCCTCCTTTTCTGCATGGCGTACCTTCCTTAATAAATTAAATTGTCCTTGGACTTTAGGACCCCATGATATACCCCTATCGGTAATCCAATCTCATCTAATTGACATCCCTCTCCACAACTGGATAATTCAAGGCATCACACATGCGGGACTTCTTTATAGACAAAATGTGCTCCTTCCCTTTGACATCATCCATGGACTATATAACATACACAAATCTGACTTTTACAAATATCTTAGAATTCGCCACTTCCTCTCTAGTCTGACAACACCCTTGATAGGCCTGCACACACACGTCTTGAATTATTTTCAATCCACAGGCAAAGGCCTCCGGCCACTTTGCACTATGCTCATGGATTCAGACAATTTCGTCAAAAGTTACCCACTACGATTGTGGGATAGAGATTTAGATAGATCCATTGCACTACCAGACTGGCATAGGTCTCTCCGAAGTGCGAATAGGGCCCTACAATGCTCCTCGAACTTAGAATCTTACTATAAAACGGTCCTCCGCTGGTATTTCACTCCAGACAAAATTTTGCTAGCTTACCCAAACTCTTCTCCGCTGTGCTGGCGTGGTTGCGGTCAGAAAGGCTCATTATACCAAATTTTATGGTCCTGCCCCCTTATATCACATTTCTGGAACGCTTGTAAACAGCTTTTATTCTCCATCCTCCCATATCGCTTCCCATGGTCCCCGGACTTGGTCCTATTATTTCTGAACATAGATAAAATACTCCCACAACATAGAGACTTTTTTTTGCTTTTTTTGCATCACAGCCAAGGTACTCCTTACTAGCTTCTGGAAAACTGCAGCCACGCCATCACTAGACTCACTAATAGGTAAGATTAACACTACTTATTCCTATGAGAAAATAATTGCTATGGGATCTCAAAGACTGAAACACTTCTCTGCTAGATGGGCAGTCTGGCTTACATCCACACACTGCAAGGATATTTGACGACAACTCAATACCCATACCTCATTTAATAAAGCTCATTATGCCAACTCATTAGAATTCCCCATCTGATTACATCTTTATATGGGCACATGACCGTTCTTCGTAAGCACACTATTCCAGACCTACACTCAATTCCATTAGTACAGGTATCGCACACTTGATTTTTATATTGCACACCACCTGCTTGACCTCCCTTTGGTTTACCCCATTGATTTTGTTGAGTTCTATGTTATCATTTTTCTATGACAGCTGCGCCTGTCCCACTGTTTAATTTCTGCCGTTATCTAAGACAGCTGTGCCTGTCTCAATGCTTGTTTTATCTCGATACTTGTTTTGAGTCACTTGAACGAAAATTTCTTAATAAAAAAGTATTGACCGTAACAAATGGTTAAGGGAATCAAAATTCAACAGACCAGATCTTTCTCTCCACCAACTCCATTTGTTGGAGGAGAGTCAGGTGGCTCCAATACACTTTTGACAGGTGGTCATTTCCACTAAAATCATTGGGTTTTTCCAACTTTTCTTTAAAGGGGTACTTAGCTCCCCAGCATTCGAAACATTTTGTTCTGAACACTTGCCGTGGGTGGCGTGGGTCATGATGTCACCACCACGCCCCTCGTGATGTTATGCCACACCGCCTCAATGCAAGTCTATGGGAGGGGGAGTGATTTTTTTTAACATAAATTATTAAATGCTTTAAGCAACACTAAAGCAAGGGGAACACACTGACTACTACAGTAAGGCTCCCCCCCCCCCCCCCCCCCGCAAAGAACTGTCAGAATATAAACCATACATTGAAATATTGCATTTTCTGCTCTTGTACGTAGATGCCTAGAGGTATGCTCTTCAGCAAGTCATTTCAATATTTTTACTCCTTAGTTTCTATGACACTTTAAGTTACATTTAACAATCATTTACTGCACTTAGACAGGAAAGTGATATAAATTATAGGTAAGGACCAAGGAGATTAAGATTTTGTCACATATTCCCTGGTCCTCATCAAGGAAGCCTGGGGCAAGACTACATGGAATCTGTTCACATGGAGTAATTGAAGGTCATAAAGCTCAAGAAAGAGCTCTCTCTCTCTCTCTCTCTCTCTCTCTCTCTCTCTCTCTCTCTATATATATATATATATATCATATATATATATATATATATATATATATATATACATATATATATATATATATATATATATATCCAAAGGAAAGGATCGCAGCACACACGGAAGTTCAAATAAAGTGCGATGTGTATTGCATCCTCACAACATAAAGTGCTATATGTTGTGAGGATGCAATAAACATTGCACTTTATTTGAACTTCCATGTGTGTTGCGATCCTTTCCTTTGGATTGATGCTGGATTCCCTGACCAGGAACCCGATGATGGCGTGCATCTTATACCTTCTTCATTTTGGTGGATGTGCTGCTTGTTAGGACTTCTATATATATATAGAATCATCCAATCAGCTTTGAAAAACATACATACCACATAAAAGACAATGACAAAATATACTGGTTTATATAGGTTACATTTTGTATTTAATTTCCCTACTAACATGAAGTGCTGTTACGCTATGCGTTCCGGCCACACACACTGGCCATGAGCGCATGGTTCCCTTACCTTCTGCTGCTGACGGAGCTGGGACTCGCATCGCGGGACGCGCCCTCATGCTAGCCCCAATCCGTCATTCTCCGGGTGTTTCTCCTGCCTCAGCCTCTCTGCTCCAGCACGCATGTCCCCGTCCCTTAGGGTGTGCGCGCACCAGAGCTTTAAGATTTAAAGGGCCAGTACGCTCATTAGTGTAATCCACCTGTGGTTTGTTTATAAATTCCTCCACCCTCCTCAATTCTCTGCCGGATCTTTGTTGCCTTGTGCCTAGAGAAAGCGTTCCATTGTATTGCCTTGCCGTGTACCAGATCTCCTGCTTTTGTGACTTGACCTTGCTCCTTTGCCGCCTGCCTACTGAACTCCTGCTATGTCCTGACTACGCTACTGTGCCGCCTGCTCTGATGTTCTGCTATCCAGATTACAAGTTGCCTCATCCCTCCTGTGCCTTGCATCTCCTCAGCCGCCTGTGTGGTCGAGCCGTGCCAGGGGTAGCGACATAGGTGCCGCCTTCCGCAGCAAGTCCATCCTGCTTTGCGGCGGGCTCTGGTGAAAACCAGCGGCACCTTAGACTCCGCTCCCTGGTACGGTCCGAGTCATCTGCCACACAGGTCCAGCGGATCCACATACACCGGAGTTCCTGTCTTCAGAAACGTGAGTGTCACAAGTGCATTGATACACAATTCTCTTTGTTTAGGTATGCTGAAGTCAGTTGTCCTGGCATTGTTACCATCCTACTATTTAATAACAAGATATCATAAATTTGCATATACAAGCTTGCCCCTTAACCATACAAATACCCATAATCTTGGATGCACATAGGAAAATGACCAATATGATCGATTTTTAGTACCAATCATGCAATACAATATCAAAATGCATTGTACACAGAGAATTCCTAAACTAAGCAGCTGTAATCTCATTTCCTTATCACACTCATGAATCATACACAGGATTAATATTTTTAAATAGAATAATTTACAAATCTTTTTAACTTTCTAGCACCAGTTGATTTGAGAAAAATAGTTTTCCACTGGAATACCCCTTTAACTCCTTGGAGACGAAGGGCGTATGCATACACCCTCGCGTCCCATCACTTAAAGACGGAGGGCGTATCCATACACCCTCCGTATTTCCGATCACTGCAGCTCGCCGGGCGGTGATCGGACTGGGATGACTGCTGATATCTATCAGCAGGCATCCCGTGGCAATGCCTAGGGACCTGAGACCCCCTATGTCGACGATGGCAGCAAATCGCAGGTCAATTCAGACCTGTGATGTGCCGCGATCCGGGCAAATCGGGTCACTGGTGACCCGATATCCCGGAAAATAAGCATGATCGGAGCTGTCAGAAACAGCTCCGAGCAGCCTAAAGGATAGGAGCGAGGTAGCAGTTTTGCCACCCCCTCTTATCCCCTGCCATTGGTCGGTCAGGCTGACCACCAATGGCAGGAGGGGGGCGGGGGGGTTAGAGTTAATTTCCCCCCGCTCTGCCCACCGATCGAAGTCGGTGCAGAGCGGCGGGAACCCGGGCTGTGAGAAGGGAGCATGGTCCGGCTTACCTGGACCTTCGGTGGCGGCGGAGGCGGCATCCCGGAGCAGCGGCTACAGCAGGAGGAGCGGTGGCCGGAAAGTGCGGCGGAGAAGGCTGGAGTGAAGATCGCGATAAGTGATGTTCACTGTGGCCTTCTAAAAGCTGCAAAACTACAACTCCAAGCATGCCCACACAGCCAAAGGCTGTCTGGGCATGCTGGGAGTTATAGTTTTGCAACATCTGGAGGGTCACAGTTTGGAGACCACTGTCTAGTGGTCTCTAAACTGTGGTCCTCCAGATGTTGCAAAACTACAACTTTCAGCATGCACTCACTGTCTGGGCAGACTGGGAGTTGTAGTTTTGCAACATCTGAAGTGGCACAGTTTGGAGACCACTATATGGTTGTCTCCAAACTGTAGCCCTCCAGATGTTGCAAAACTACAATGCCCAGCATGGCCAGACAGTCAGGGATGCTGGGCATGTAGTTCTGCAATATCTGGCCCTTCAGATGTTGCAGAACTACAACTTGCAGCATGCCTGGACAGTCTAGGCATGCTTGGAGTTGTAGTTTGGCAACATCTGGAGGGCTACAGTTTGGAGGCCACTACTTAGCGGTCTCCAAACTGTTCTTCCCCATTTGCTGCATAACTAAAACTCCTAGCATACCCAGACTGTCCAGGCATCCTTGGAGTTGTAGTTCTGCAACATCTGAAGGGCCAGATATTGCAGAACTACACGCCCAGCATCCCTGACTGTCTGGCCGTGCTGGGAATTGTAGTTCTGCAACAGCTGTAGGCACACTGGTTGGGAAACACTGAGCTAGAGTCTGTTTCCTAACTCAGTGATTCCAACCCGTGTGTCTCCAGCTGTTGCAAAACTACAACTCCCAGAGTGCACTGACAGACCGTACATGCTGGGAGTTGTAGTCTTGCAACAGCTGGAGGCACATGGGTTGGAATCACTGAGCTAGAGTCTATTTTCTAACTCAATGGTTCCCCACCAGTGTGCCTACAGCTGTTGTAAAACTACAACTCCCAGCATGTACGGTCTGTCAGTGCATTCTGGGAGTTGTCATTTTGCCACAGCTGAAGGATTGGGGCACCCCCCGCTCCGCCCCACATCCCCCCCCCCATGTGAATGTACAGGGTACATTCACACGGGCGGGTTTACAGTGGGTTTCCTTCAAGGAAACTTACTGTGAACCCCTGCCTGTGTGAATGTACCCTAAAAAACACTACACTACACTAACAAATAATAAAAAGTAAAACACTACACCACCCCCCCCCCACCCCAATAAAAATGAAAAGCGTTTCATACGGCAGTGTTTCCTAAACGGCGCCTCCAGCAGTTGCAAAACCACAACTCCCAGTGTTGCCGGACAGCCATAGACTGTCCTGGCAGGCTGGGAGTCTTGCAACAGCTGGAGGCACCCTGTTTGGGAAACACTGCTGTAGGGTGTTGGTGGAGACAAGCCCCATCCTTGTAACCGGGTCCACCCCTATTGCAAATTCCTAATTTAGGCCTCACTTCAGAGCCCTGTTGTATTTCAAGGCAACAGTTTTGGGCCACATATGGGGTATCTCCATACTCGGGAGAAATTGCGTTACAAATTTTGGGGGGATTTTTCTCCCATTACCCTTTGTAGAAATGGTAAATTTGGGGGGAAAAACTGCACTTTAGTGAAAAAATGTTTTTTCACTTACACATACGAATTTAACGAAAAGTCGTCAATCACCTGTGGGGTGTAAAGGCTCAGTGGACCCCTTGTTATGTGCCTTGAGGGGTGCAGTTTCCAAAATTGTATGCCATGTGTTTTTTTTGCTGTTCTGGCACCATAGGGGCTTCCTAAATGCGACATGCCCCCAAAAACCATTTCAGCAAAATTCACTCTCCAAAATCCCATTGTTGCTCCTTCCCTTCTGAGCCCTCTACTGCACCCGCCGAACACTTGACATACACATATGAGGTATTTCCTTATTCGAGAGAAATTGGGTTACACCTTTTGGGGGGCTTTTTCTCCTATTACCCCTTCTAAAATTTAAAAAACTGGGTCTACAAGAACATGCAAGTATAAAAAAATGAAGATTTAGAATTTTCTCCTTCACTTTGCTGCTATTCCTGTGAAACACCTAAAAGGTTAACAAACTTTCTGAATGTCATTTAGAATACTTTGAAGGGCGCAGTTTTTATAATGGGGTAATTTATGGGGTATTTCTAATATGAAGGCCCTTCAAATCCACTTCAAAACTGAACTGGTCCCTGAAAAATTCCGATTTTGAAAATGTTGTGAAAAATTGAAAAATTGCTTCTGAACTTTTAAGCCCTCTGATGTTTTCCAAAAGTAAAAACATGTCAACGTTATGATGCAAACATAAAGTAGACATATTGTATTTGTGAATCAGTATATCATTTATTTGGAATGTCTGTTTTCCTTACAAGCAGAGAGCTTCAAAGTTAGAAAAAATGACAAATTTTCAATTTTTTCATCAAATTTTGGAATTTTTTACCAAGAAATGATGCAAGTATTGACAAAAATTTACCACTAACATAAAGTAGAATATGTCGCGAAAAAACAATCTCGGAATCAGAATGAAAATTAAAAGCATCCCAGGGTTATTAATGCTTAAAGTGACAGTGGTCACCCCCCTCCTGTAGGCTTGCATTGAGGGGCGGAGTGTGACGTCACACGGGGGCGGAGGCGTGACGTCACACGCCGCCGGCCCTGCGGTCGCTGGTAATCAGACCCGGAGCGAACACGCTTCGGGGACCGATTACAAACAGGGTGCCGCGTGCATGATCCCGGGGGTCCCCAGCGGCGGGACTCCCGCGATCAGGCATCTTATCCCCTATTCTTTGGAAAGGGGATAAGATGTGTAAGCACCGGAAAACCCCTTTAAAGTCAATGGGAGTTACGCAAGTGTAAAAACTTGGCTGTGATTCCCTCCAGCAGCTGTAAACCGGCCACAGCAGGAATGGGAATATACATTTAAGGCCCATACACACATTAGACTTTTATCGGCTAAACCCTCTGATTTCAGCAGTACTGGCTATCTATTGTGTATAGGGTCTCCCAACTCTCCCCCTAACAGATATTGGATGATTTTGGATTGGATGCTTTTAGGTATGGCTACTATTGTGTAACCAAAGAGAGATAGATAGATAGATAGTTGTTAAATAGTCATACAGGTATGTAGCTGATCAGAATCCAAAAACCAGAGCCATATGCCTGCTAGTAAAGGAAAACTTCTTTCATGTGCCTTCTGTCTAACACCAGGTTTCCATGTTGTGGAAATCATTACACATTACTCTCTATCCAGCCGGGCAGGATCATCATGTATTTGCTTTCTACATTTGCTCCCTGGAGCAAAGATTGATTTTAAACCAAAATAAAAATTCTCTCGGTGTTTTGTGAATCATGCCTTTAGATTATTTCCAGGCTTCAGCATGAAGACATTCTAACATCGCTGAATTATTAATTCTTCCGTATTTGCACCACTCCCAAAACACCAGTGGAGACCAATCCATTTCAGCTACTTGATGTTCTATCTTTTTAAGTGACTAAAGAGACTGCAAAGCACCCCATTGCTTACGCCTGACATCTCAACGCCATTAGCACTAAAGACCTCCCAATTCTTACTGCTGCATAAATCCTTGGAGAGCTTCAGGACTGTTTCATGCTTGAAAGCAACTGTTAAGAATTTGACAACAGCCAAACGGTTCCCATTTAATCCTTCTCCCAAGGTAAAAAGAATTATAGGTAAACATATGCCTTCATTATTTGCCTTGCTGCTTCTCAGTACCCATTCCCACACACAATTGCATGACAAGGATTAAATGCAATTGCTTGTAAGTTTCAAAGCTATTTCTTTCCAGTATGGTAAATGCTTAATAAGAGTGACAGGGTGTGATAGCAAGTGGCTGTGCCTTATAAAACTGGCAGCCACGGTTATATTAAACTGACTTTGATTTAGATAGAGGTAAAGAAAGTAAAAAAGGATCTTATTTCACAGCAAAATGCTCCAAGGCCTGTATACTATCAAAGTCGTGGAAAAAAGATAATATGCACTATAATGTATCTGACCAGAATGCCCCTAAAACTATTCTGCAGATAAATTACCTTAATAACAGATCAAAATGGTCAAATTGTGACTGTAAGCTACATGAAATATGGTATTTATATTGCTGGCTAACTAGATGAAACATAGCTATATGGATGCAGTAGTATACTCTTAGTAAATAAGGGCCACTGTCTCCACCTGATTACATTTAATTTTGATGTATATAAAAGCATAGTTGATTATTTTGTTGTACAGCCAAAAAGTATACACCACAATGTGCTTTTTATAATGTAAATAGGGAAACAAAGTCTTTAGTATGGCACATGGCAAAATTCTTTATTCTATATGTTTTTCAAGCATAAAAGGTATAAGTTAAATTTAACAGAAACAGTGTGAACCCATTGTGCCAGATTTATCACAGTGGCTCAGGACGTGTCATAAATCTGATACATCTTTAGACTGTCTAGTCTAAGTTTAGGCCAACTACTACTTGGCTTAGTTTTGGCTAAATTTCTGGTGTTTTGGTATTACACCAATTGTTTTGGTGGTGTACAAATTACAGTAAAGCCACACTCATTTGCCGATGCCAATGAGGGTCTAAAAAAGTGGCCAAAAGGCATAATAAATGTGCTGCAAGGCATGCGTGTCACTTTTTTGCCCAAAAAAATGTGGTTCATTTGTTATAGTAAACCTGCACCAATATGTTTTGGCAGTTCAGGTAAATGAATAGGTAAAAGAGTTTCTTAGGCATAATGATTTCATAGAAGCATTTTGCCACCTGAAAGAATGTATGACAATGCAACAGCATCTTTATGTCTTAATGTAATAATGTAAACTCTGTCTTAATCAAGAGCAACATGTGACAGAATGAAAAATGTCCCAGTAATCTATTTTTACACATATGTTATCTTAAACTGTAGCAAAACACATATTACTACTGTCAAATGAGATCTTCTGTCCAGATTACAATAACTGCAGTAAAGAATGGCACAAATAAATGTTCTCTAGCTACCATTCAGATTTCATCCAGAACACCTAATATATGTGTAGAAATACGAGTCAAGAAAATAAGTTCCACCCACAGCTAGAGCTATTTATCCCGAACGTAATAAATGTTATACACACTCATTTTTGGCTTTTACATATATAGAAATTAGACTATTCTATAACCCATCATCAAATGGTGTTGTATTAAGATGGTGTATGTCACATCATACTACTGTACTATGTAAATTTACAAACTAATGAAAACTTCATGGTCTCAGGTAGAAGACTTTGTTTTATTAGAATTTTAAACCTTATATAAGTATCTAAGACTTACTCAGCTCTAAACAGCCAATATATATGTTAATGTAACTCAACTACAAGATTAAAACATGCATCTACTCAGCAGAGACACGTTCTTGCTATAAATGCCAGGTTCATTTACATCTTTACAATTTATTAGCTAATCAACTTGAAATTGAGGAATCCATATTACAAGGTTAGGTACATGTGACTTAATATAATTAATTTCTATGCCTAACATATGTAGGCTTCTATTAAAATCTATAATATATACATCAATGTGCATAAAATAAATAACATAAAAGCCTTCACTTCAAGCACCTGCAATGATAGAATAAAAAATGGTCTGGAGAGTTTCTATATTGTAACATGAATTATTGTCCCAACATAGTTACCACCACTGTGATGCTAAAAGGGGTTGTCCTGGGGCAAACTTTTTTGGACATGCCCCTGGGTATTGCCAAAATAAAACTAAACACATACTCACCTACCTAAATTCCCCGTCATTGTTGTTCTAACAACACTGTTCCTCTCTGCATCTTCCTGCTACACATGACATGCAGACACTGCAGAAACTGCACGCTTAACCACACATTGGCTGCAGTGTTAACAAGCATTAGTGGCTGGCTGAGCAGGCAGTTCCTGCAGGGTTGACACATTATTGGGAAACAGAAAAAAGATAAGAGGGACGAGGACCAGGTGCTGTCGTAAAGGTAGTGGCAGGGGACTGGGGTAGGCGAGTATGGATTTTATTTTTATTTGGCAACACCTAGGGGCATTTCTTAAAAGTATAATAATAATAATTAGAGATGAGCAAATTTGTAAAAAATTTGATTCGGCCGATTCGCCGAATAAAAAATAAAAAAAATCTATTCAATCAGAATAAATTCTCAGCAAATTTTTATTAATATTTTATTTTAATAATGTGTTTATTAAAGTGTGTGTGTTTCACTTTTTTTCAAAATTTATTACATTTTTTAGTCAGGAGTGTCAGGAGTAACACCTGGGGCGATCTGTCTATTAGTACAGGTACTAGAAAAATAGTGACTGTACAGGGAACCTTAAACAGTATTTAAAATTCACCAACAGTGATTGTGTCTACTTTTGAATTCAAGCGCAAGATCAGTGTGAATTATGCCCTGAGTATATGCTATGCTATGCACAGACTGTGAACTTATCTCGGAGTATATACTGTGGTCATTGAAAGCACTGACAGAGCAGCAGTGTGAATAACATCTTGAGTGAGTAAATAATAATAAAAATGCATAACATCACCTTAGAATTGGAAACGCAAGTAATGCTACGCTAAGCACAGACTGTGAATGTAACAGTCCGGACAGGTGACTGGAGGTGGATCCACTGGACCAGGGGAGTGATGGCATGGGTCGTACCCAGGGAACGGAATCTAAGGAGCTACTGGTCTTCACCAGAGCCCGCCGCAAAGCGGGATGGTCTTGCTGCGGCAGGTAGCCCCCAGGTCGTTCCACCAGGTAGCGACTCAACTCCTCTGGTTGCTGAGATAAGCGCAGTACAGGATGAACAGGCAGGAGCGTAGTCAGACATAGCAAAGATCAGGGCAGGCGGCACAGGATCAGAAGCAGTAGTCACTAACAAGTCTAGGCAGGCAGCACGGATTCAGAGGCGGTGGTCACGGGCAAGGGTCGGCAACAGGCAGGGAACACTTTAATAATGTGGAACACTTTCTCTTGGCACAAGGCACGAAGATCCGGCAAGGATAGGAAGGGGCAGGAAACATTTTTAGCTGACTTTGGGCCAGGCACCAATCAATGGTGCGCTGGCCCTTTAAATTTCATGAAGCCAGCGTGCGCGTGCCCTAGAGAGCGGGCCGCGCGCGCCAGGGAACAGGGGAGCGACGTGGAGCCGCAGAAGGCAGGGGAAAGTATCGGGATGCGGCGCGTGAGCGGGAACCTCCCGCCACGCTAACCGCATCCCTGTCGGGAATAACTCTGCACTCCCGGTCAGCGTGTCTGACCGGGACGCCGCGGGCCGGGACAGAGGCAGTGAGCGCTCCGGTCAAGGAGCGGGGACCGGAGCGCACACTGTAACAGTGAACTATATCTTGACTGTATATTGCGGTAATATCTCAGCAGTGTGTACTACTTCTATAAGTTGTGAAGATAAATAACATAATATCACCAGATAATTGGAAACGTTATATCAGTGTACACTGTGTCGGTAATATATGCTGTGGTCATTGCAATAATCAACGCATTGGTAGTGTGGATTGTGCTTGGAATCCGTTAACGGAACTGCCTAGCATGAGCAATTAATAGAAAAGGCAATATCAGTGTGAACTCTATCCAAGCATCATCATCTATAGTAAATAGCACTTGAAGATATATACTTGATGTATTTACACTAGGACTATTACAGTGCATCCTGTGCGAATGATGTCTTGCCAACTGTAGAAAATCTTCTCCATAGATATGAATCCGGATATTACGCAAAAGTAACGGATCCCCAAGCTAAGTGGTGATGTTTAAGGAGTGAACTTGTGCTGAGCCTTACATATTCTATAAGTGAAGCATCCATAGACTTTGTTATCCTAAGATGGATGCACTGCTATAAATGAAAGACAGCAATTTGATGGCGACCTAATCTGAATATTTTTTAATGTTTCTTGCTATTTTTTCTTGATTTTTGACACATTATTGCTTTTTTTATACTAGCATAATAAAAGCTAAGTTTTAAGGTTCCCTGTACAGTCACTATTTTTCTATTACTTTTTCATGGAGACCTAAATTACCTATCTAGTAATATCAGTGCCCCATATTAGTACAGGTACTACAGCTCCCATCATGGAACAGTCTGTTCCATGATGGGAGTTGTAGTACTACCTAAAAAATAGAGAAAAAAAGAGAAACACACATACACACACACTTTATTAAACACAATATTAAAATACATTGCTAATAAAAAAAAAACATTTATTATAAAAAATATATTATTTTTACATTTAAAGGGGTTATCCACCATAAGGTGATTTTAGTACGTACCTGGCAGACAGTAATGGACATGCTTAGGAAGTATCTGTGCTTGTCTTGGGGATAAATGGCTATGTTGTGAGATCACCATAACACTGTGGCTAGCTTTTTGTGAACTTGTATTTTTTTACTACAAATCCCCCAATTCCATCTTCCTCCCTCCCACACATCAGCCACCCCACCCATTGAAATAAATGAGCTGCATCCATTCAAATCAGTGTGGTTTTCAATAAAGGGGCCTACAGCTGTTGCATTAGTTGCAGATTGATCCCTCCACCCATTGAAGCAGACAGGCTCCCTATCATCAGCTGATTAGTGAGTCAGGTCTCAGCCGCATTGCAACCTGGGAAAAATCCGAGACAGCAGTCATTTTGTATGCTGTTAAAAATAAATATTGGAGTGAAAATCACAAAAGAATTGTGAGAAAGCCATCACACACAGGTACAGACACTATATTATGAACTACACTAACTTCACAGCCCCTGTAGCATAGTCAAATAAAAATAAATCCGGAAATACCCCTTTAAATGGACCCTTTCTACATTTTTATTGTTGTCGGCTACATCTTTAGGTCCCTGCCCGCCCACATAAATTGATTGATCCCTGTTTAAAAATTAAAATTATTATTTTTTGTCTTTCAATTTTCGGGACCATAGAATTCAGCGCTCAATGTATGTATTTAAAGTACTTGTGAAGGATAATGTCATTGTAATTAATAATTACAATGACATCGTCGTTCACAATTACATTAAATACACACATACATTATTGACCCGGCCATCTGCCTCCGCAAATTATAATTTGAAGTATCTTTGATTTCTGATAGAAGACCTCTGTAAATTTATGGATTTTTGGTAAATTAGGGAAACAGCCTTTTTTTGCCTTCTGTATTATACATATTACTGATGTCCCTGTGCTCGTCTTGTCTTTGACCCCGCAATTATTCATGGCAGCACATCTAAATGCCCGGAAAAAAAAATTAATAAATGGGGCTAAAAAAGTTAAGTGAAAATAAAAAAAATTATGATTTAAAACAAAAACTAGAAAAAACTATTATGAAATGCACTCCTCCTTCATTTTTAATATTGAGCACTGAATTTTCTGGTCCCTGCCTGCTCACGAAAATTGAAAGACAAAAAAAAAAATGTTAATTTATAAACAGTGATCAATTTATGCGGGTGGGCAGGGACCTAAAAATTTTGCCGACAATAATAAAAATGTAGAAAGGGGCCATTTTATAATTCATTTTTTTACATTTTTTTATTAGTAATGTATCTTAATATTGTGTTTAATAAAGTGTGTGTGTGTGTGTGGTTCACTTTCTTGTACCTGTACTAATAGACAGATCGCCCCGGGTGCCACTCCTGACAGTCTGTGCATAGCATAGCACATACTCAGGGTATAATTCACACTGATCTTGCGCTTGAATTGAAAAGTAGAAGTATTCACAATCACTGTTGGTAAATTTTAAATACTGTTTAAGGTTCCCTGTACAGTCACTATTTTTCTAGTAGCTGTACTAATAGACAGATCGCCCCAGGCGTCACTCCTGACACCCGATGCGATTGTCCTTTCTATTGCAGAGATGGAGCGGCTTTCTCCTGCACTCACATCACTGCACTATACTCCGGCTGGCCAGTGATCTGAATAGAATTCACATCACTTATTCATATTTCCCGCAGAGAGCTGTGATTGGCCAGATGGTTCCAGCCAATCAAAGCTCTCTGTGGTAAATATGAATAATAGGTAAATATACGGCATATACTCATACTACAGTGGGGCCGGCCGCCCGCATCTATACATTATACAGGATGATCACATTGGGTGTCAAAAGTGACACCCACTGCGATCTGTCTATTAATGCAGGTACTACAGCTCCCAGCATGGAGCAGGGTGTGCTCCATGTTGGGAGCAGTAGTACCTGTAGTTAAGGACAGATCACAGCAGGTGTCATCCGCTGCGATCGTCCTATCTATTGCAGAGATGCAAACGCAGGAGAAAGCCGATCGCATCTATACATTATACACGATCACAGGGGTGTCACTAATGAAGAAATTTGTTATTTCGAATCGAGTCAAAGTCCGGATTTGGTCAGAATCGAATGTTTCATGAAATTCGGAACGTATTCGACTTTGTTCGATTCAATTTGCTCATCCCTAATAATAATGATAAACAAATAGTTCATCCCTAAACAACCCCTTTAAAAAACTTGCAGTGTTATTGCAATGTTAACTGTAGGTATAAGCCAGGGCATATTCTTCCAATTTCCAATTCATGTCTATGATGGATGCCATGCAGTGGCATCTGTCATACACAAACTCTAGTGTTTAAAAAAAAAACATACAGTGCTCCAAATATGTTTTTTATTTACTGAATCCTGCTCTATAAAATTGTGCAGATGTGTAAGCTATTCCATCAAGCAAATAAAAGGAAACTTTGAGAGAAATCATCTGAACAAAGGGCAGAATGACACTCAACCAGTTGGGCAATGACAGTTTGACATGTATACATCTGCTGTATGCATCGATAGTTCTCCCTATGCATACAGTAAATGTGTATCACAAATGCATTTTAAAACTAGAACACTTGCACTTGCAAATATCTATACCACACTTTGGATTCCATGGATGAAACTGAAAGAGGTCAGCCACCATCCAGTCATATAGCATATGGCTTGTCGGGTCTTCCGCAGACTATAGTTCAATGATGATTATATAGATAGCCCTATGAAAATGTTCTATTATAACTAAAGAAGATCATTTCAGTTTCTAAAAATTGTTATAGGGCAATGATAGTTGTTTCGATCATATAAAAAATGCAGTCTGCAAGTTGCTGGGTTTGGGCTAATACGTATAATCATACTAGTGAGCGTGACATACTGTATCCCTACATATAAAGCCTGTTGTCTTTCCATTTGGCAACAATTATACACTAAATTGCTCTGGAATCTTTCCAGGTCTTTTTTTACTGTGCCAAAACTTTACAAACTTTTATTTTAGTGCTTGGAAAACCAGACCAGGAACATGACACAAAGTCATAAATAGTTGTTGCTGGCCTCCTCAGTCAGACTTGTTATTTCCCACACCAAGCCCGCAAGCTGAGCTACTTTGGTCCTCTCTCCAGTTGATTTTTGCATCAGATGTAGGCAGATGCCTCCGCTTCAAGGAGGCTTTGATTATATCCTTAGGTCAAGAACAAGAATCATACTCCCTTCCTCTATAGTCGCCATTTCACCTCTAGACCAACCAAGGCTTAAGTGATAAAATTAGAACAAAACAGGGGGGGGTGACTTCAGACTACAGGGTTAAACAATCCTTCCAATAGAGCATGGAGACACATTAACTGTGAAGATTAGTCTCAGCTGTGGCAAGCATGTTTATAACAATTTAGAGATTTAGAAGGAAAAAATAACTGAGAAAATGTTTTATTTTCCAATGAATCACATTAATGCCATGTGTTGACATAAAAACCATCAAGTGTTTCTGGTGTATATCCTTCATAAATCCGTGTCCCCTCCCATTTCTATTACACATCTATAGTATGGCGCACAGTATGGCTTTTTGTTTACATGTCTTATTTTCTTTGATCCTTGATTAAAATAAACTGTTTAATCTATGGAGCTGTATAATTCCAGAACTAACATTAATATGGACAATAATCCTTTCCCAGTAACAATGGATTTAAATGGGCACCTCCACACATGTTCTGATAATATGGTATAAAACTTGAAGCAAGTTAACTCCTTAAGGACATCATTTTTTTTTCTTTATGTTGGCATTTAAATTTTTCCCTCCCCGCCATTTTGAGATTTTTGGGGGCTTCAGTTTTTATACAGTGCACTGTTTGGTAAAAATTGTTATCTTTATTCTGTAGTTATTTGTATGCTTAACCTCTTATTCCAGGCAAAACCTTTTATTATATATATCAACTGGCTCCGGAAAGTTAAACAGATTTGTAAATTACTTGTATTAGAAAATCTTAATACTTCCAATAGTTATTAGCTTCTGAAGTTTTCTGTCTAACTGCTCAATGCTGATGTCACGTCCCGGGAGCTGTGCATGATGGGAGAATATCCCCATAGGAACTGCACAGCTCCCGGGACGTGGGTCATCAGAGAGCAGTTAGACAGAAAACAACAACTCAACTTCAGAAGCTAATAACTATTGGAAGGATTAAGATTTTTTAATAGAAGTAATTTACAAATCTGTTTAACTTTCCTTAGCCAGTTGATATATCAAAAAAAGTTTTGGCCTGGAATACCCCTTTAACCCCTTAACCCCTTAAGGACCGGGGGTTTTTCCGTTTTTGCATTTTCGTTTTTTGCTCCTTGCCTTTAAAAAATCATAACTCTTTCAATTTTGCACCTAAAAATCCATATGATGGCTTGTTTTTTGCACCACCAATTCTACTTTGTAATGACGTCAGTCATTGTGCCCAAAAATCTACGGTGAAACGGGAAAAAAAATCATTGTGAGACAAAATTGAAAAAAAAAACGCCATTTTGTAACTTTTGGGGGCTTCCGTTTCTACGTAGTACATTTTTCGGTAAAAATGACACCTTACCTTTATTCTGTAGGTCCATATGATTAAAATGATACCCTACTTATACAGGTTTGAATTTGTCGCACTTCTGGAAAAAATCATAACTTCATGCAGAAAAATTTATACGTTTAAAATTGTCATCTTCTGACCCCTATAACTTTTTTATTTTTCCGTGTATGGGGCGGTATGAGGGCTCATTTTTTGCGCCGTGATCTGAAGTTTTTAACAGTATCATTTTTGCATTGATAGGACTTATTGATCGCTTTTTATTCATTTTTTCATGATATTGAAAGTGACCAAAAATGCACTATTTTGGACTTTGGAATTTTTTTGGGATGTTTATTCACTTTTTTTTTGCACTTTTTTTTTGCAGTGTTATAGGTCCCATAGGGACCTATAACACTGCACACACTGATCTTTTACATTGATCACTGGTTTCTCATAAGAAACCAGTGATCGATGATTCTGCCGCATGACTGCTCATGCCTGGATCTCAGGCACTGAGCAGTCATTCGGCGATCGGACAGCGAGGAGGCAGGTAGGGGCCCTCCCGCTGTCCTGTCAGCTGTTCGGGATGCCGCGATTTCACCGCGGCTATCCCGAACAGCCCACTGAGCTAGCCGGCATGCTTTCGGTTTCACTTTAGACGCGGCGTTCAACTTTGAACGCCGCGTCTAAAGGGTTAATAGCGCGCGGCACAGCGATCAATGCCGCGCGCTATTAGCCACGGGTCCCGGCCGTTGTTAGAGGCCGGGCCCGAACCGCTATGACGCGGGGCCACGCCGTGGCCCCGCGTTATAGATCGGGAGTGGACACATGACGTTCCAGTACGTCATGTGTCCTTAAGGGGTTAAGGACTCAGCCCATTTTGGCCTTAAGGACTCAGACAATTACATTTTTACGTTTTCATTTTTTCCTCCTCGCCTTCTAAAAATCATAACTCTTTTATATTTTCATCCACAGACTAGTATGAGGGCTTGTTTTTTGCGCGACCAGTTGTCCTTTGTAATGACATAACTCAATTTATCATAAAATGTATGGCGCAACCAAAAAACACTATTTTTGGAAGGTTTCGTTTTCACATCGTACAATTTATGGTAAAAATGACGTGTGTTCTTTATTCTGAGGGTCAATACGATTAAAATGATACCCATTTTTACATACTTTTATATTATTGTTGCGCTTAAAAAAAATCGCACTTTTTAACCAAATTAGTACGTTTATAATACCTTTATTTTGATGACCTCTAACTTTTTTATTTTTCCGTATAAGCGGCGGTATGGGGGCTCATTTTTTGCGCCATGATCTGTACTTTTTTTTGATACCACATTTGCATCTAAAAAACTTTTAATACATTTTTTATAATTTTTTTTTTTTTTTATAAAATGTATTAAAAAAGTAGGAATTTTGGACTTTTTTTTTTTTTTTTTCGTTCACGCCGTTCACCGTACGGGATCATTAACATTTTATTTTAATAGTTCGGACATTTACGCACGCGGCGATACCAAATATGTCTATAAAAAATTTTTTTACGCTTTTTGGGGGTAAAATTGCAAAAAACGGACGTTTTACTTTTTTATTGGGGGAGGGGATTTTTCACTTTTTTTTAACTTTTACTTTTACATTTTTTTTTACACTTGAATAGTCCCCATAGGGGACTATTCATAGCAATACCATGATTGCTAATACTGATCTGTTCTATTTATAGGACATAGAACAGATCAGTGTTTTCGGTCATCTCCTGCTCTGGTCTGCTCGATCACAGACCAGAACAGGAGACGCCGGGAGCCAGACGGAGGAAGGAGAGGGAAACTCCGTGCGGCGTTATGAATGATCGGATCCCCGCAGCAGCGCTGCGGGCGATCCGATCATTCATTCAAATCGCTCACTGCCGCAGATGCCGGGATCTGTATTGATCCCGGCACCTGAGGGGTAGATGGCGGACGCCCGCGAGATCGCGGGCGTCGGCCATTGCCGGCGGGTCCCTGGCTGCGATCAGCAGCCGGGATCAGCCGCGCATGACACGGGCATCGCTCCGATGCCCGCGGTTATGCACAGGACGTAAATGTACGTCCTGGTGCCTTAAGTACCACCTCACCAGGACGTACATTTACGTCCTGCGTCCTTAAGGGGTTAAGGACCCATGACATACCGGTACGTCATGAGTCCGCTCCCGTTCTATAACGCAGGGCCACGGCGTGGCCCCGCGTCATAGTGGGTCGGGCCCGGCCTCTAATAACGGCCGGGACCCGTAGCTAATAGCGCGCAGCACTGATCGCAGTGCCGCACAGTATTAACCCTTTAGACATGGTATTCAAAGTTGAACGCCGCGTCTAAAGTGAAAGAAAATCATTGCGGGTTAGCTCAGGGGGCTGTTCAGGATGTCCGCTGCGAAATCGCGGCATCCCGAACAGCTGTGACACAGCAGGAGGGTCCCCTTACCTGCCTTCTGGTGTCCGATCATCAAATGACTGCTCAGTGCCTGAGATACAGGCATGAGCAGGCAAGAGGCAGAATCATTGATCAATGGTTTCCTATGAGAAACCATTGATCAATGTAAAAGATCAGTGTGGGCAGTGTTATAATGCCCTATGGGAGCTATAACACTGCAAAAAAAAAAGTGAATAAAGATCATTTAAAGGGTACCTCTCATCAAATAAACTTTTGATATATTTTAGATTAATGAATGTTGAATAACTTTCCAATAGCATGTTCATGATAAATATGCTTCTTTCTATTGTATTTTTCCCGATCAGTCCTGTCAGCAAGCATTTCTGACTCATGCTGGAGTCCTAAACACTCAGAGCTGCCAGCCTGCTTTGTTCACAGCCAAACAGGCTGTGAACAAAGCAGGCTGGCAGCTCTGAGTGTTCTTTTTTGTGAACAAAGCAGACTGGCAGCTCATAGTGTTTAGGACTCCAGCATGAGTCTGAAATGCTTGCTGCCAGGACTGGTAGGGAGACCCCTAGTGGTCACTTCTTCAAAGTGGAAAATTAAATAGAAAGAAGCATATTTTTTTTTAATAACATGCAATTGTAAAGTTATTCTGCATAAATTAATCTATAATATATCAAAAAATTTTTGGGATGAGAGGTACCCTTTAACCCCTTCCCTCATAAAAGTTGGAATCACTCTCCTTTTCCCATATTAAAAAAACTGTGTAAATAAAAACAAACATATGTGGTATCTCCGCGTGCGGAAATGTCTGAATTATAAACACATATTGTTAATTAAACAGCACGGTCAATGGCATACGCACAAAAAAATTCCAAAGTCCAAAATAGTGTATTTTTGGTCACTTTTTATATCATGAAAAAATGATTAATAAGTCCTATCAATGCAAAAATGGTACCGCCAAAAACTTCAGATCATGGCGCAAAAAATGAGCCCTCATAACACCCCATACGTGGAAAATATAAAAGTTATAGGGGTCAGAAGATGACAGTTTTAAACCTATACATTTTCCTGCATGTAATTATGATTTTTTTCCAGAAGTACGACAAAATCAAACCTACATAAGTAGGGTATCATTTTAATCGTATGGACCTACAGAATAAAGAGGTGTCATTTTTACCGAAATGTACTGTGTGGAATCAGAAGCCCCCAAAAGTTACAAAATGGTGTGCTTTTTTCAATTTTGTCTCACAATTTTTTTTTTCGTTTCGCCATAGATTTTTGGGTACAATGACTGAAGTGGCACAAAAAATAAGCCATCATATGGATGTTTAGGTGGAAAATTGAAAGAGTTATGATTTTTTAAAGGTAAGGAGGAAAAAAACAAAAAAATGCTAATTGTCCTCTTCTGACCCCTATAACACCCTACAATTTCCTGTATGAGGGCTAATGTGCCTCCAGCTGTTGCAAAACTACAACTCCCAGCATGCACTGACAGCCGAGGGGCATGTTTGGAGTTGTAGTTATGCAAAAGCTGGAGTTGTAGTTATGCAATAGCTGTACAGAAGTCTCCAAACTGTGGCCCTCCAGATGTTGTAAAACTAAAACTCCCAGCATGCCCAGACTGTCAGGCAGGCTGGGCGTTTAGTTTTGCAACATCTGGCCCTTCAGATATTGCCGAACTACAACACTCAGTATGCCTGGACAGTCTGGGCATGCTGGGAGTTGTGGTTTTGCAACATCTGGAGTACCACAGTTTGGAGACTAATGTGCAGAGGTCTCCAAACTGTGGCCCTCCATATGTTGCAAAACTACAACTCCCAGCATGCCCACACTGTCCAGGCATACCTGAATGCCCTTGGTCCCCAAGAGGTTAATAGTGACTATGTTTAGTCCATTTCAGGAACATATACTTTGTCTATGCAGAACTGAAAAGTATGGTCTGCTATACTTTTGAGCACCACATAGTCAAAGTACAGTATACATTAACCCCTTAATGACCACGGATGTAAATGTACGTCCTGTGTATGACCGCAAGCATCGGAGCGGTGCACGCGTCATACACGGCAGGTCCGGCTGCTAGCAGAAGCAAGGGACCGACCGGTAATGGCGGACATCCACGATTGAGCGGATGTCCACCATTAACCCCTCAGATGCCGTGATCAGTACATATCAGAGCATCTGCGGCAATGCGCATGTTAAAATAGATGATCGGATCGCCCACAACGCTGCCATGGGGATCCGATCATCTGTAATAGCGGATGGAGGTCTCCTCACCTGCCTCCGTCCGTCTCCCGACGTCTCCTGTTCTGGTCTGAAATCGAGCAGACCAGAGCAGAAGATAGCCGATAATATTGATCAATGCTATGTCCTATGCATAGCACTGAACAGTATTAGCAATCAAATGATTGCTATAGATAGTCCCATATGGGGACATAAAAAGTGTAAAAAAAAAAGTTGAAAAATTTAAAAATTAAAAGTAAAAAAAAGTGAAAAATCCCCTCCTCAATAAAAATGAAAATTGTCAGTTTTTTCCATTTTACCCCCAAAAAGAGTATTTTTTTTTTAAATAAACATATTTGGTATTGCCGCATTTATAAATGTCCAAACTATCAAAATATTATGTTAATGATCCCGTACAGTGAACGGCGTAAATGTAAAAAAATAAAAATAAAAGTCCAAAAATGCTGCTTCTCACATTTTATTCCCAAAAAATTTTATAAAAATGATCTAAAAATGTTATATATGCAAATGTGGTATACAGAAAAAGTACATATGATGGTGCAAATTTTTTTTCCCTCATACTGCCCTATATACGGAAAAATGAAAAAGTTATAGGTGGTCAAAACAGGGAGATTTTAGATTACTGATTTTGTACAAAACGTTTTAGATTTTTTTAAGCGGTACAAAAATATAAAAGTATCTAGTTATGGGTATCATTTTAATCGTATTGACCCACAGAATAAAGAACACATGTCAATTTTACCGTAAAGTGTACAGTGTGAAAACAAACCCTTCAAAATGTGCAAAATTGTGGTTTTCCTTAACATTTTTTGGGTTCACTGTACATTTTATGGTAAAATGAGAGGTTTCATTACAAAGTACAATTGGTCACGCAAAAAACAAGCCCTTATATGGGTCCGTAGATGGAAATATAAAAGAGTAATGGATTTTAGAAGGCGAGGAGGAAAAAACTAAAACGCAAAAATAAAATTGGCCTGGTACTCAAGGTTAAAATGGGCTTGGTCCTTAACCTCTTAAGGACCCATGACGTATCGGTACGTCATGAGTCCGCTCCCGTTCTATGACGCGGGGCCGCAGCGTTTCGGGCCTGGCCTCTAACAATGGCTAGTGGCTAATAGCGCGCAGCACTGATCGCGGTGCCGCACGCTATTAACCCTTTTTCTATAGTGAAAGTAAAACCATGCCGGTTATGTTCGGGATCGCCGCGGCGAACAGCTTACATGACAGCCGGAGGGTCCCTACCTGCCTCCATGCTGTCCGGTCGCCGAATGACTGCTCAGTGCCTGAGATCCAGGCATGAGCAGTCAAGTGGCAGAATCATTGATCAGTGGTTTCTTATGAGAAACCACTGATCAATGTAAAAGATCAGTGTGTGCAGTGTTATAGCCCTCTATGGGAGCTATAACATTGCAAAAAAAAAGTGGAAAAAAAAGTGAATAAAGATCATTTAACACCCTAATAAAAGTTTGAAATCACCCCCCTTTTCCCAATTAAAAAAAAAACTTTGTAAATAAAAATACACATATGTGGTATCGCCGCGTGCGAAAATGTCTGTATTATAAAAATATATCATTAATTAAACCGCACGATCAATGGCGTACGCGCAAAAAAATTCCAAAGTCCAAAATAGTGCATTTTTGGTCACTTTTTATATCATGAAAAAATTAATAAAAAGCGATCAATAAGTCCTATCAATGCAAAAATGGTACCGTTAAAAACTTCAGATCACGGCGCAAAAAATGAGCCCTCATACCGCCCCATACACGGAAAAATTAAAAAGTTATAGGGGTTAGAAATGACAATTTTAAACGTATTAATTTTCCTGCATGAAGTTATGATTTTTTCCAGAAGTACAACAAAATCAAACCTATATAAGTAGGGTATCATTTTAACCATATGGACCTACAGAATAAATATCAGGTGTCATTTTTATCGAAAAATGTACTACGTAGAAACGGAAGCCCCCAAAACTTACAAAACAGCGTTTTTTTTTATTTACATTTTGTCTCACAATGATTTTTTTTTTTCGTTTCACCGTAGATTTTTGGGCAAAATGACTGATGTCATTACAAAGTAGAATTGGTGGCGCAAAAAATAAGCCATCATATGGATTTTTAGGTGCAAAATTGAAAGAGTTATGATTTTTTAAAGGCAAGGAGCAAGAAACGAAAATGCTAAAACGGAAAAACCCCCGGTCCTTAAGGGGTTAAAGGGATACTCCCGTAGAAAACTTTTTTTTTTTTTTTTTAATCAACTGGTCCCAGAAAGTTAAACAGATTTGTAAATTAATTCTATTAAAAAATTTTAATCCTTCCAATACATTTTATGAGCTGTATACTACAGAGGAAATGCTTTTCTTTTTGGATTTCACTGACGTCACCACCACAGTGCTCTCTGCTGACCTCTGCTGTCCATTTTAAGAACTGTCCAGAGCAGCATATGTTTGCTTTGGGGATTTTCTCCTGCTCTGGAAAGTTCCAAAAATGGACAGCAGAGGTCAGCAGAGAGCACTGTGGTCATGACATCAGAGAAATCCAAAAAGAAAAGAATTTCTTCTCCAGTATATAGCCCCTAAAAGTACTGGAAGGATTAAGATTTTTAAATAGAAGTAATTTACAAATCTGTTAAACTTTCTGGCACCAGTTGATAAAAAAAAAAGTTTTCCACGGGAGTACCCTTAACGACGAAGGACGTATATTTACGTCCTCCGCTGGCTCCCGTCATATCGGGTTGGTCCCGGCGGCCATCAACGGCAGGGACCCGCGGCTAATACAGGACATCACCGATCACGGTGATGCCCTGTATTAACCCTTCAGACGCGGCGATCAAAGCTGACCGCCGCGTCTGAAGCGAAAGTATCCCGGCTACTCAGTCGGGCTGTTTGGGACCGCCGCGGTGAAATCGCGTCGTCCCCAACAGCTTACAGGACACCGGGAGGGCCCTTACCTGCCTCCTCGGTGTCCGAACAGCGAATTACTGCTCCGTGCCTGAGATCCAGGCAGGAGCACTCAAGCACCGAAAACACTGATCACAGGCGTGTTTATACATGCCAGTGAACTGTGTAAAAGATCAGTGTGTGCAGTGTTATAGGTCCCTATGGGAGCTATAACACAGCAAATAAAAAAGTGAAAAAAAAAGTGTTAATAAAGATCATTTAACCCCTTCCCTAATAAAAGTTTGAATCACCCCCCTTTTCCCATAAAAAAAATAAAACAGTGTAAACAAAAATACACATATGTGGTATCGCCGCATGCGTAAATGTCCGAACTATAAAAATATATCGTTAATTAAACCGCAAGGTCAATGGCGTACACGTAAAAAAAATCAAAAGTCCAAAAAAAGCGTATTTTTGGTCACTTTTTATACCATTAAAAAATGAATAAAAAGTGATCAAAAAGTCAGATCAAAACAAAAATGGTACCGATAAAAACTTCAGCTCATGGCGCAAAAAATGAGCGGAAAAATAAAAAAGTTATAGGGGTCAGAAGAGGACATTTTAAACGTATACATTTTCCTGCATGTAGTTATGATTTTTTCCAGAAGTACGACAAAATTAAACCTACCGTATTTATCGGGGTATGCCACGCACCGGCCTATAACACGCACCCTCATTTTACCAAGGATATTTGGGTAAAAAAAGTTTTTTACCCAAATATCCATGGTAAAATGAGGGTGCGTGTGTGCCCGTGTATACCCCGATACATCCCCAGGAAAGGCAGGGGGAGAGAGGCCGTCGCTGCCCGCTTCTCTCCCCCTGCCTTTCCTGGGGTCTAGAGCCCTGCTGCCGGCCCTTCTCTCCCCCTGGCTATCGGCGCCACTGCCCGTTCTGTCCCCCTGACTATCGGTACCGGCGCCCCATTGCCGGCGCCGATCGCCAGGGGGAGAGAAGCGGCGCCAACAGCCAGGGGGAGAGAAGGGGCAGCGGCACCTGCGGCGTTGCTATGCACGCGCGGCGCACTGACATCATGCGCCGCGCCGTGCAGCGCATAGCAACGACGAAGGGGACGCACGCCGGAGGCCTGCAGCAGCGCGGACCCGAGCCAGGTAATTATGCCACCGGGGATGGGGGGAGGCAACGGAGCAGCGGCGCTGGCAATGGGTGCTGCCCCTTCTCTCCCCCTGGCTGTCGGCGCCGCTTCTCTCCCCCTGTCTATCGGCGCCGGCAATGGGGCGCCGGTACCGATAGTCAGGGGGACAGAACGGACAGCGGCACCGATAGCCAGGGGGAGAGAAGGGCCGGCAGCAGGGCTCTAGACCCCAGGAAAGGCAGGGGGAGAGAAGCGGGCAGCGATGGCCTCTCTCTCCCTGCCTTTCCTGGGGGAGTATCGGCGTATAACACGCACATAGACTTTAGGCTAAAAATTTTAGCCTAAAAAGTGCGCGTTATACGCCGATAAATACGGTATATAAGTAGGGTATCATCATTTAACCATATGGACCTACAGAATAATGATAAGTTGTCATTTTTACCGAAATATGCGCTGCGTAGAAACCAAAGCCCCCAAAAGTTACAAAATGGCGTTTTTCTTCAATTTGGTCGCACAATGATTTTTTTCCGTTTTGCCGTGGATTTTTGGGTAAAATGACTAATGTCACTGCAAAGTAGAATTGGTGACGCAAAAAATAAGCCATAATATGGATTTTTAAGTGAAAAATTGAAAGGGTTTAAAAGGTAAGAAGGAAAAAACAAAAATGCAAAAACTGAAAAACCCTGCGTTCTTAAGGGTTTAAGGGGTTAAAGAAATGGAACAAAGCAATCAGCATACTTTTTTGACAGGTTGTTGAAGTGTACAAGAAATGCATGCTCAAACGATAGCGTGAATGGCACCTTACATGCATTTCACTGATTCTGGTTGTATTTACAATGAATTTGCATTTAGAGTAAAATAGTTGAAAATATTGTTCCCTGAGTATTTGCACAATCCATAAAAAATGCAGCACCCAATAAAGACAATTTATCTATTATGGACCATAGACCTATGTGACTTGCCCATGCTTGATGACTAGTAACAGAATAATGGCCATGTTTAGGAATGCGTAGCCCACATTTATTTTAATTGGACAACCAGCAGAGAATCAACTATTAATACCAATAATCAGGAATAATCAATTGTATCTCTCCACCTCCCTTCTTCCCCCAAAACAACACATGCATTGAATGCTCAGTGAAAGTGCCATGTAAAAAGACACACTGGACTAATGGAAATACTAAATCACTCTGTAGAAGCAATTATGCACAAGATAGTAGCATTTATCACACAAACCAATTTGTGACCTAGGGTGCCTATACATCATTACAGAACTGCAATAGAAAAGTTAGTGTTTCCAAGAGGGAAAAGAAACCTTTAACTAATGCTTATTATCTGGAAGTGAATAAAAACAGGTCTGTATCCACAGTATACTCTGCAAGAACACACATTTATATCATTTTATTACGGATAAACACTAATGACTAATAATACCATGGGAAATAAATGCAGACAAGAGTGCTGTAGTACAGTGAACGTGCTAAGCAACCTGATCGTATTTCTAAAAAAAAAAAACACAATCATTTTCTGGTAGGGTGATTACTATGACGTGTGTTTTATGCAATGATAAGAACAAGAATTCATGTAAAAGTTTTCCTGTTTACTGCCTCTATAATGCAATAATTTTAGATCCTCAGAGAGTTCTTTGCCATGACGTGCCATGTTAAACGTCCAGTGACCAATATTAGTAAGTGTAAGAGTGATAAGGTACAAAAAACACAAGAATGGGTGTATAGTCAACACTGTGGGCGTGATGTGCACACCTGGAGGCTCCCAAACTTGGCTTGACAAAGGGATGTTATCCTGAAACATTGCCGACGGAGCTCACAGGCATGTGGGCTCTTTTTTTTATCCCCGAAGGAGGGGCTGGATGAACGGCAAAGAGGACAGTTGAAGCTCCAGCTGGAGCAATGGACTTCCATGCATATGTTGCATCTGTAAAGTTTTACTAAAGCAACCAACTTGCTCCCGGGTGAATATATGTTTTATGTACCAGTATTTGTACTGAAGACTATTCGAGATAAAGCATTGAATTAATAGAAAACTATATCTGTGTCGGAACACCAAATTTAAGACACATGCTCCCCATTCACACCTGAGACCTTGTAACACTAAGACACAGGGGAGGGAAAAAGGCAAATTGTAGTTAATTTGTACTCACTTTTGTTGTCAAGGTACATTAATGTCTGTGTGTTGAGTTATTTTGAGAGGACACAACATTAAACACTGTTATACAGGCTGCACACTCACTACTTTACATTGTAGCAGAGTGTAATATCTTCAGTGTTGTCACATGAAAAGATATAATAAAATATTGACAAACGTAAGGGGTGTACTCATGTATGTCAGACATTGTATATACATATTTTCATATATAATAAAACTTAAATGGGCACTGTCACCAATTTTATTTTATTTTATATATGTTGTAGTACTTATGTACTACAACATATCTTTAATATACTTACATTTATTTTTTATTTTTTTATTAACATACTGTATTTTACATTTTAAAACCGGCCACTAGGGGTCTCCTTCCTAGTGGCCGGCTGCAGCCTGGTGTGACGTCACGCCTGAATTTGGACCGATGCCGGCCGGGCAATCGGTCCTAATTCATTCAGGCTGCGCTCGCTCCCGGCCTGTCAATCAGACAGGCGGGAGCGAGCGCTGAGAACAGAAGAAGCGCGCATTGGCTCCCCTGCTCCCTGGCCTTGCAATTCGGCCCCGCCTCCTGGCATCCCATTGCTGCTGCCAGACTGTCCTGCAGTTTGGTATGAGGGGGGGAGCGGGGTTCAGGTAGTGGGGTCCGTGCGGGGGGGGGGGGGGGGGTATAATAGAGTTGATTGTCGTGGGGTTGGGAGGGGGGGTTCGGTGTATTACAGCATTGATTGTCGCTGGGTTTGGGGGGGTGTATTATAGAGTTGATTGCCACTGCCATGGAAGGATATTGTTTTTAACACAGGGTGCCTCCAGTTGCTTCACCACTACAACACCCAGCATGCCCTGACAGCCAATAGATGTCAGGGCAAGCTGGGAGTTGTAGTGGTGAAACAGCTGGAGGCACCCTGTGTAGATGAACTAAGGGCGGAAGTGTCGGCCCCAGCAGGCATAAGTGACGTCGTGCCTGCTGGGGAAGACTGCATGGTAGTGAGAACACTACCAGGCAGACAAAAAAGCATTTTCAATATAGTTTAAAAAAAATTAAAGGCAGGGAGGGGGTTAGGGATAGAAGGGCAATAGGCAGAGACAGAAAAAAAAAAAGGATGGTGGGAGCTATTTTTTCTATAAAGTTGAAATGCATCCCATTTTTAAAATAAATAACCATAACTGGCATCAATCATCACAACAGTAAAAGTCTAGTCTAATTTCCTCCCATTAGGGTACGTTCTCACATACAGAATGTGCTGTATATTTTTGCTGCCTATTTTATGCAGCAGATTTTCTACCCATTGAAGTTAATGGGCGGCAATATCAGCTACACAAAATATGCAGCAAAAATGCGCAGCAGATCCTGTACGTGTGAACGTACCCTTAAAATATGCAGCAGATCCTGTTCATGTGAACGTACCCATACAGAGACTTTTGTACAGGTCACAGAGCATGACCACAACTTGGTCCCATAAAAGTCAACTAGTCATCTCCAAACCACTGTTTTGATATGTAACTTCTTTAAAGCAGATCTCTGAACTCTAGTTAACTAACTAGCAAGTAGCTCAGGCAAGATGGCTGCCCTGATAATTATGTACAGAAAATAAAAAAAATACAATGAGAAAATAAGAAGGGATTAGAAGAAAAAATATGTATCAATAACTGTTTTTACAATCTCTTTAGGAACAATTGTTATGTGTAAATAATGTAAGATAACTTAACAACATAGGGAAGTAGTAGTGGCTCTACCTTATGAAGTCAGAACTGTAGCTTAACCCCTTAGGACCGGCCATTTTTCATTTTTGCACTTTTGTTGTTTACTCATCAGCTTCTAAAAATCATAACTCAATTTTTTTTTTAAATGCCCTTTTGTAAGTTTTGAGGGCTTCCGTTTCTATGCAGTGCACTTTTCTGTAAAAATGACACCATATCTTTATTCTGTAGGTCCATACAGTCAGAAGGATACCCAATTTATATAGGCTTTATTTTATTTTACTATACAAATTATAACTACATGCACCAAAATTAGTATGTTTAAAATTGTCATCTTCTGACCCCTATAAATTTTTTATTTTTCAGTATACGGGCTAATTTTTTGTGCCGTCATCTGAAGTTTTTATTGGTACAATGTTTGTTTTGATGGGACTTTTTGATCGCTTTTTATACATTTTTTAGGGTATACAAATTGACCAAACATATGCAATTTCGGACTTTGGTATTTTTTTTACGAAAACGCCATTGACAGTGTGGTTTAATTAACATTATATTTTTATAGTTTGGACATTTGTACACGCAGCGATACCACATATGTTTATTTGTATTATGTTTACATATTCCATAGAACTTCATTGATCTGTGTGCCCTGCGCTCGATTCAGAACCGCAGCAGATGGGGAAGAAGAAGTAAGGGTGCATGCACACCATGTTTTCACTGTATGGGTGCCGGAACCGGCTGTGGGAGGGGAAAACTGTGTGCTCCCGTACCCCAGCCGGACCGGCGCTGAAATCCATTGACTTTAATGAGCCGACCGGAGTCAGCATTTTACTCCGGTCGGCTCATTTTTTACCTGTATCCGGTTTTATGACCGAACCTCAAAACGTGGTATACTCTCTGCTGACATCACAAGCGCAGTGCTCTCTGCTGACACCTCTGTCCATTTTAGGAACTGTCCAGAGCAGCATATGTTTGCCATGGGGATTTTCTCCTACTCTGGACAGTTCTTAAAATGGACAGAGATGTCAGCAAAGAGCACTGTGCTTGTGATGTCAGCAGAGAGCTCTGTGTTTCAAAAAGAAAAAAAATTCCTGTAAATTCCTGTAGTATTCAGCAGCTAATAAGTACTGGAAGGATTAAGATTTTTTTTAATAGAAGTCATTTACAAATCTGTTTAACTTTCTGGCACCAGTTGATTTAAAAAAAAAAAGAAGGTTTTCCACCGGAGTACCCCTTTAAAGGTGCAGGGGAGTCAATATTATTGCTGTGCAACAAATCACTGGCCCCGGTCTCAGATGCAGAATATTTGACGATGCGGATACGCTGCTGGCACACAGGGTTGCTGCGGATGCGCTCCCGTGTGAACCTATCCTGTGACCCCTATGTATATCCATATGCAACCATCAATTGTATTATTATACTGTAAGTCTAGCAATAACAAATCGTTGTACAATTACCATGACAGACCTTAAGCCTCATTTACAATGTCGTCAACTTTAAAGGGGAACTATCAGCAGTTTAAACCATGCTTATCTGCTGATATGGGTTAATAGGGCATGTTACACTGATTAATATTGTTCCTTTTATTATGCCCATCCTCTGCAACATTTTTGTGAAATATCCTGTTTTAAAAACATGCCAATGAGGGCTTTAGGCCACTGAGGCATTACTTTACCCCTCAGTCCACTGATCTTTCTGCTTCTGCAAAACATCTCTCAATAACTATTTAACCTTTGCAGTGACTCACAGCCTCTCTGAAGTCTTAAGTGGTTGTGAGTCACTGCAGTGGATCAATATTCATTAGTAGGCATTTTGGTGCACTGAGGGGTAAATCCCTCATTTGCATATGTATAAAAAATAATATTTTAGTAAAACTGTGCACTATTATCCCATATTAACATCAAAAAGTTAGACTGGTCTAACCTGCTGATAGTTTCCCTTTAAATCTACTGTAGAATTGGGCACTTCCTCATTTTAAATCCTTCCACAATAGCAGTCCTTTGAATTTAGACCTGGTCCTACTCAAGGATCATAATAAACTTCCTTTCTTTGTTCTAAGAAGAATCATACCTTCTCTCTAGGGCAAGGGAAAATAATGGGTTAGTTTGACAGCATTTAAGGTAATTGAACATATTAGTATGTAGGTGTTGTACCCTCAAATTACTTGGGACTTTGACAAGGGTTGTCATTATGCCCATCACAGCCCATAATTCATCCTAATTCTGATTTCAGTGTTTGCATGAAAGCGAGATCCAAATATCTCTAAAACTATATGTCAATCATATTACTAAATAAATGGCCTTTCAAATAATATGCTTGAAGAGTGCTTATAAAAGAATGACAAGGACTCACTCAAAGTCAGCACCAGGTGCCTAGGCATTTAGAATTAGGTTGCTGGTTGCACTTTGTTCTCTCTACCCTAATGATATTAGAAAAAGAAAGACCTATAAAATCCATGTTATAAGTACATACAATATGAAAACAATTACTTAAAACTGATTGTAATTTAATCGTTATTATGAAGTGTGCAGATCGTAAGGTTACAGTACAATGCCAAGCTTGAAACAAAATCCTGAAATAATGTAATGTAGATTTTACTGCCTCTCACATTATGAAGATCTTGTCAACTCCTTATTTAAACCCCCCTTCCTGTAATTAGACTGACTGCTGAGTGTCCTAAGTAGCATCAACAGATCTTATAAATTGCTCTTTTTCAATGGAGACACTTTTTTCAACATGATTTTCAAGGTTTATGTCACAGCCAGACATGACAGGTACAGTGCATTGCTAAATTTCAACCCCCATTTAATCTTAAAAAAGGAACTGCCAGCTCCCCTGACATGCTGTATTCCACCAACCCCCTTACCTCCATGTCAAACTATACGATCCAGCATACACTCATAAAGGGCATCACCATATTAATAAAATCTGAATTACTTTATTCCTAATTCAGTAGCACAAAAATGCTCCGATACATTTCTAAAGAATATATTATCATAAATTGCGTGCACAAAGCTGGATAGGGATAAAGAAGAAATCTGGTATGTGCTTAAAAATTGTGCAAAAAAGTCTCTGCTGCAAAATTTCATTGAGATAAAACAATGTCATAAATCATGCTAAAAACATGATTAAGAGTTAATTCACACCATATTAAGCAAATACAGTCATCTGATCTGGCGAGGAAAGGTCAAAACTGCTCGCTACTGTATCCTCCACGGACCCGGCCCGCATTCTGATTCATCAATGAGTCGACCGAAGTCAGATAGTGACTCTGGTTGGCTCAGATAGTGACTCAGCTCAAAACAAGTGAACAAGGTGTATGTTTCCCCCCGCGCCCCTATTATTACTTGGCACAGTGTTTTCCAACCAGGGTGCCACCAGCTGTTGCAAAACTACAACTCCCAGGATGGAAGGACAGCCTTTGGCTGTCCGGGCATGAAGGGAGTTGTGGTTCTGTAAAAACTGGAGGCACACTGTTTAGGAAACACTGACGTAGCATTTAAAGTGAAACTGTCACCTCCGTAAGAGGCATGGAGGTTCGGGCACCATCAGTTAGAGCATAATGCGATGTAAGGGAAGGTCTTTTTTTTTAGATTGTATTATGTCTTGACTGATGGTGCCTGCACTCCGCCTCCCTGCCAGCCAGCTTCAGCTAATATGAAGTTACTGTGCATTATTTCATATTTCCTGCCGGGAGCTCTGATTGGTCAATCTGTGCCGACCAATCACAGCACTATAACTTCATATTCCCGCCCTGGGGGCTGGCTGGGGAGCGAGCGGAGCGCAGTGATGCCCACAGAAGTGCAGCTCTGACCCAAAGAAATTAGTTGCAAATGTCATAACCAGGGCTGTGGAGTCGGTAGATAAATGTACTTCCGACTCCCCGACTTCTCTGTATTAACATGCGAATGTATTAAAGTTTAAGCTAACAAGTTTACAAGTTTTTATAGCCTTAGCTGAATGGCAGCAGTTTTTCCAATGGTTTACAGCTTCAGTCTTGAACTATTGACCCTCCATTCCCTTCACTTATACAAGTGTCTCTAGTCTCTAGTGTTTGCCGACTCCGACTCCAGGTACCCAAAATTTTGTCCGACTCCTCGACTCCAACCCCACAGCATTGGTCATAACTCTGGTGTTATGACATTTATAACTTTTTTTTTTTTTTGCATAACAACATATGGGAGCTCGATTAATCGATGACGGCATTCGTCGACAACCATCGATAATATATTAATCACTGCAGCCCTAATTGCAATGTTTTAAAGTTCTTTAAAATCTTTGTATCCTCTCATTGTTATGGTTATTTCTGGTACTAGGGATCTATAAATCATCATATTTCTCACTACAGCATTTTACTAACAGAAGTAAGTGCACAGTAGTTCAAGGTGAAAAGCTTGTAATTTAAAATTGCAGTTTGCACTTAGTCTCCTTCATGACTCTTTTTCTGCCAAACCCTCAAGTCAAGAAAACTGATGCATATGAATTGGATGCAAGCAGAGTAATGCATTAATGACTGGCGTGTGGCAGCAAAACGCAGACACACAAGATGCAGGCTGACGTTAATGGAAAAATTTGCCTGTGGTCATGTACAGGGGAAAAAAATAGACCCACCTGCTTCTTGCCTTTAACCTGGGTTTAAAATCAGATGTCAAACAAGATTAATTAAATGCCTCTAGTTTGCTTCAGTTCCGCAGATAGGAAAAACGCATTTCCATAATGCAAGGAAGCATTTATGTGGGTAGAAAATTGGTCTGACATTGAGGCAAGGTTTGTAGTATTGTAAAGCTGGCTGTGTGGTGCTTGTCACTGCAATTACTTTCTACTCAAGTGCTTTGCTTTTTAACATTTTATTATCCTCACAACAAAACCCTGGAAGCAATAATTATTTATTATGTTAATGGCAAAGCTTTTCTTTCCTCAGACATTATGCCACCCATTAAATACTTGCTGTGTCCTAGATATACATAAGGTGCATTCAGTTTATCCAATTACGAGCACAAGTAGTAAAAGCAGTTGACTCCCTAGTAACAGATTGAAGATGCATCCAATTTATGCACAGATTACATTTCCTTACCTAGAAGCATTTGTGCCAAAGCTTATAAGAAGATCAAACCTGATCTATTTTAATGCAAGTGTTTACCCAGATTACATGGGAACCAGCGTATGAATCCGGAATCATGCTGTGGACACGCATGTTTGTAGGGTTGCCAGTAATGTAATTTGTCTTAGCTCATTGTGCAGATTCCTTCTCGATTAGATTTTTCTATGATACCAATAGAACTGTCATAACGTACAGAGCTTTAACAGGATTTTCTATATTATAAAGGTAACGGTGCTTAGAGAGGGACACAGCAATATTGCATTTTCTTATACCTACAAGAAGAAATGCTCATGAGAATAACATGGCTAGTGTTAGGGATACAGGTTCTGTTACCTAACATCATGTTGTGTGACCAAAACATTTGTTGAAAGCAATATCAGTTCCGATGAGCTTTCTAAACCTTTTCCAGGGGAATATGGTGATGACAGCAGCATTTGGAAGTGTTATTGAAGTCAATGATACAACAGAGGTTTATCTGAAATGTACCTTGCAGATAATATGTGTTAAACCACAAGGAGATGTAGTGGTTCAAACAGGGCCACCATCAGGGGGGTACAGGCAGTACCCCCGCATGGGGCCCAGGATCCGTGACCGACCCCGCTCACTGCCCGCAGGAAGTAGACCTTGCCGGCCGGGTTAATGTCCAGCCGCTGCTACTGAGGATCCGGGACACTCGTCCCAGATCCCCAGCAGACAACGCTGCCTTCTCCTGTATGCGCGATACACGCACATACAGGAGAATGCATCCCCTCTGTGTGAGCCACATCTGCAGGGGTGGCGGCGGCGGGCTCTGTCAGTCCACCTCTGGCTATGACCCATAGGCCATAGCAGTCGATCCTGACCCCAGACTAGAGAAGGAGTAATTGGACCACAGAAACTGTCCGATACACAGACATACTGGCTGCAGCCGCATCCTATATATGGCTGGAGGCAGTATGTCTGTGGAGGGCCTACAGCAGTGTATGGGGGCACAGAAGGGAGGGGGGGGTCATTAAAAATATATGGGGGCACCAAGAGGGGGTCATTAAATATATTATGGGGGCACCGAGAGGGAGTCATTAAATATATATATATGGGGGCACCAAGAGGGGGGTCAATAAATATATATTGGGGCACAAAGAGGGGGTCAATAAGTATAAATATATGGGGGCACCAAGAGGGGGTCATTATATATATATATATATATATATATATATATATATGGGGGCACCAAGAGGGGGGGTCAATAAATATATATATGGGGGCACCAGGACAGGGTCATTAAATATATAGGGGGGCACAGAAGGCAGGGGGATTTACAAATATATATGGGGGCCCCAAGGGGGTCATTAACAATATATGGGAAAAAGGGGGGTCTATAAATAGTCAGGCACATAGGGGTGTACATATATATACAGCGGCACAGAGAGGCATAAAGTGGGCACTATTAATGTGTTCAGCCATACACATGAGGAGTCTGTAAAGAAGTGGGCATTGTGCTGAGGAAAGGCACCTAAAATGTTTGTCTGGCAGGTTCTTTGGAGACGAGTCTTCATGATGGCTGATTGTTGAATTTTTAGGGTGTATTAGAATATAGCAGGGTGCCGTGCAGTAAAATACTGTGCAGCACAATGTCTTACTGCACTGGACTCTGCTTTAACCTAATTAGAAATATATACGGTAATTAGAAAATAAAATAAGATTAGGGACAGGCCCTGGGGGTGGGTTTGGGGGGCGGGCCACGTGGTGGAAGGGGGGGCCCAGGCCTTGAGCTGTGTAAGGGGCCCCGAAATTTCTGATGGCAGCCCTGGGTTCAAACATGAACACATTTGTCGGTCGTACTTAAATTCACTGGTTTCTTTTTTGTATGACTTTTTTTTAGCAATGTAAGGTTTCTCCTGCTCTACATATTACATTAGCTTATATTAAAACAGAAACTGAATTTTAAATTATGAATGCAAAACAATGTTTTAATAACATTCTGCCTGCATTGTAATGTATTTTCCTTTAAAGAGTACCTATCACCAAATTAAACGTTTAATATACTGTTCCTCATGTAATTATAAGACGCTAAAATTATCAACCTTTATAAGTTTTAAATGTGATTGAAAAAAAGTCACTAGATGGCTCTGTTTTGTTCCCTGCCACAAGGCAAACAGTTAGTTTGGTCTCCTCCTGGCCTGGCAGGACACCAAACTCAGGAAGTGAGTGCGGGGCATGGCGAGGCACAGCTCTCGCAGGCTTTAGTGACGTCGCGCCCCACCCACTTTCTCCTGCCGGGAGCTCACACAGTGTGAGCAAGGGGAAAGGTGTGATACAGATGAAAGGTATAATACAGAGCTTTTTAAAGTTGGGGAAAAAAGAAACCAAAACAAATAAGCACAGAAATGATGTTATGTGTAATAATGTTAAACAACACAGGGAAAAAGCATTTAACACATAAAGAAAGGGGAGTGCAAAAAGGCACAGAAAGCCAAGACAACCACTGAAATCTTTTAGTAAATAAAAAGCAATCCAGCCTCAATCAATCCATGTCTCAAGACCTTTTCAAACTAATTGGTGCAATATATAACGATGGTGTTGGTTAAATGGCATTTCTAATCTTCTGAATGTTCCGGTGAGCACTGTTGAGGCCATATTACAGAAGTGGAAAAACAATGATTTCATTATAAATTTTCTTTGACCAGGTGCTCCTCGCATGATTTCTTACAGAAAAGTGAAAAAAATTATCAGAAGAGTTGTCCAAGGGCCAAGGACCACTTGTAAAGAGCTTTAAAAGACCTGGAATTAGCAGGTACTGTTATCTCAAAGAAAACAGTTAGTAATGCACCAGTGGCGTTGCTAGGGTTGGTGTCACCCGGTGCGGTAGAAAATGGTGTCACCCCCATACCTCCCCCCTCCGTAAGTTTTTAGCCTGTTGTGACAGACACCACTGTTGTAGCGCATTGTGAGGAGAATACACAATGATATCAGTGACTACAGGTGACGTCTTCTCTATAGTGAGGAGAATACACAATGATATCAGTGACTACAGGTGACGTCTTCTCTATAGTGAGGAGAATACACAATGATATCAGTGACTACAGGTGACCTCTTCTCTATAGTGAGGAGAATACACAATGATATCAGTGACTACAGGTGACGTCTTCTCTATAGTGAGGAGAATACACAATAATATCAGTGACTACAGGTGACATCTTCTCTATAGTGAGGATAATACACAATAATATCAGTGACTACAGGTGACGTCTTCTCTATAGTGAGGAGAATACACAATGATATCAGTGACTACAGGTGACGTCTTCTCTATAGTCTTTCCTTATCTAATTCAGATGGTACATACCGCCAGGACTTGTTCCAGCTAAAACTTCTGTCTGTAGAATGTGACGCCCAGACGTCTCCTCACTATGTCAGCGCATTCTCATCCTCTATATGAAAACAATTATTATTATAAACCTGACAGACACTGTATCCTCTAAATATAATACTACTATACACTACACTCTTTGATTACAAACCTTCCATACACCATACCCACTGAATACTACCACACACTGTACATTCTGAATATATTACCAACACATACTGTACACTCTAAATATAAATCTGCCACACACTGTACTCCTGAATATAATACCGCCACACACCGTATCCACTGAATATAATACTACCACATACTGTACCCTCTGAATATAATACTACCACAAACTGCGTCCTCTGAATATAATACTACCACAAACTGCACCCTCTGAATATAAATGTGCCACATACTGTACCCTCTGAATATAAATCTGCCACATATTGTACCCTCTGAATATAAATCTGCCACATACTGTACCCCTGAATATAAATCTGCCACATACTGTACCCCTGAATATAATACCGCCACATACTGTACCCTCTGAATATAATACTACCACCCACTGCGCCCTCTGAATATAATACTTAGAGATGAGCAAACTACAGTAAATTCAACTAGTCACAAACTTCTCTGCTCGGCAGTTGATCACTTTTCCTGCATAAATTAGTTCAGCTTTCAGGCGCTCCCGTGGGCTGGAAAAGGTGGATACAGTCCTAGGAGACTCTTTCCTAGGAATGTATCCACCTTTTTCAGCCCACTGGAGCACCTGAAGGCTGAACTAATTTACGCAGGATAAGTCATCAACTGCCGAGCCGAGAAGTTCGTGACGAATCGAATTTACTATAAGTTCGCTCATCTCTAATAATACTACCACAAACTGCGCCCTCTGAATATAATACTACCACAAACTGCGCCCTCTGAATTTAACGTTGCCATACAGTGCACCATCTGAATATAATACCACAACCGCAGTAACACCCCTCAACATCCGTTAGCTGATGCTATTACCACGGGAGGGGGGTATTGGTGGTGTTGCTAGTGGATGATGGGGGTGCTACTACTGGGGGGGTGTTGCTGGAGGATGATGAGGGTGCTACTGGCCATCCCCCCTGGCAGTATCACCCCCATCATCCATCGGCAGGATCATCCTCCTGGCAGGAGCACCTCCATCATCCACCATCAGGATCTGCTGATGGAGGTGGTGCTGGGGGGGGGGGGGTGTAGGTAGGCAGCAGTTCCCCCACATTAGGAAGGTAGCAGTTTCCCCACATTAGGTAGCATCTATTCCCCATATTAGGCAGCATAGATTCCCCACATTTGGTACCAGTTCCCCCACATTAGGTAGGTACCAGTTACCCCACATTAGGTAGCAATTTCCCCACATTAGGTAGCACAGATTCCCCACATTAGGTAGCAATTTCCCCACATTAGGTAGCACAGATTCCCCACATTCGGTAGCACAGATTCCCCACATAAGGTAGCATAGACTCCCCACATTTGGTGGACTCTCCACATTAAGGTAGCATAGACTCCACACATTTGGTAGTAGTTTCCCCACATTAGGCCGCAGGTTCCCTTGGAGGTTCCCCACAATGGGTCAAAGTCTCCCCACAATAGATCGCTGGTTATACCCCCCCCCCCCCACACACACACACACACGGAAAAAAAAACACATACAACACAGAGAGACAAACACACACACACACACAGAGTCACACACACACAGTCACATACACACAGTCTCACACACACAAGCATAGATAGATAGAGACAGACAGAGAGACAGACACACACACTCACCCATCCAGCGCAGCGCTCCTTCTCACCGGGCGCCGTGCGAGTGACGTAACTGACGTCCTCCTGCGCGGCCATGTGACGTCAGGCCGGCGCAGACGTGGGAGCGGAGGCCGGGCACAGTGCTGGTGAAGGTGAGGGGGGGGGGTGTGATGATGGACGGGCACACAGTGAAGGTGAAAGAGGGGGGTTGCTGACGGACGGGCGCACCGCACACACAGCGCAGGGGGGGGGGTTGCTGACGGATGGGAGGCCGGTCGGGCACAGATGGGGGGGTGCTGCGGAGCGTCTTGGTGTCACCCCATTAGGTTGGTGTCACCCGGTGCGGGCCGCACCCCCCGCACCCGGGTCGCAACGCCACTGTAATGCACTCCACCATCATGGCCTGTATGCACACTCCCCACACAAAATCCTAATGCTGAATAAAAAGTATGTCAAATGGCATTTAAAGTTTGCTGCACAACATTTGGAAAAGTCAGTAAAATACTGTGAAAATATAGTTTGGTCAGATAGGAGCAAAATAGAACTGTTTGGATGCCATAATACACAACATCTTTGGATGAGAAATGGAACTGCATATCACCCTAAAAACACCATACCAACAGTAAAGCCCTAAGTAGGAATAAATGGGAAAGGGAAGTGGGTGAGTCGGAATAGAGTAATATAATAAAAAGTCCAAAAAGAGTCTCTCAATGAAAATCATAAAATAATTTAGTTTAAAATCAATCATAGACTGTATTATTCCCCTGAGAGCCAGTTTAAGTGTGGTGCGAGACCTTCCTCGGAATGTCCAAGATGGGGAATGGGTGATGCTGGATTAGAACACCTTCCACAGAAATGTTCTGCAGTAAAGGGTCTTTGGGATGAAATTGTCAGAAAAATAAGGGAGGGTTTAAATGTGAACTTGGAAACTAGTTTAGTGATGGCTATTTTGGGCAATATTCAGGCAACAGAAGGTGTGAATATTAAATTGGTTAACTTGTTTTTAATAGAGCACTCTTAATAGTTAGGAATTGCTTAACTAAGAATATCCCCTTCGTTAAGGTATGGGAATTACTGGTAAAAAGAATAAAAAAAATATGAGATTATACAATCAAAAAATAGAAGTGGGTTGTTTTTATCATAAAAAAGCTAAAATCTGGGAAGATTGGGGAGGATGAGTTAATTTATTCCTTACAAATTTTTGTCACAGATGTATAGTTGAATATGCTGTACATAAATACAATTTTGTATACATGTGAACTCTATTTTATGCGACTACCGTATATACTCGAGTATAAGCCGACCCGAATATAAGCCTAGGCCCCTAATTTCACCACAAAAACCCAGGAAAAGTTATTGACTCGACTATAAGCCCAGGGTGGGAAATACATCATCCCCCCTGTCATCATCCAGACCCCCGTCATTAACAACCTCATCATCATCCCCCCTTCATCATCACCGGCTGTCATCATCCCCCCTGTCATCATCCCACCCCCCTTCATCATCACTGCCTGTCATCATCCCACCCACCCCCCTTCATCATCACTGCATGTCATCATCCCCTTATCATCCCACATGTCCATGTGCACCCTAATGTCCTGCCGAGCGGAGGTGAGTACAGAACTAAAGGGGGTGAGGGGGGGGTGGGGTCTGGATGATGTCGAAGGCCGCAGTGGTCTTCAACCTGAGAACCTCCAGATGTTTCAAAACTACAACTCCCAGCAAGTCCGGACAGCTGATGGCTGCCCGGCTTGCTGGAGGTTGTAGTTTTGAAACATCTGGAGGTCCGCAGGTTGAAGACCACTGAGGGCGGAGAGTTCACTCGAGTATAAGCCAAGGGGGGTGTTTTCAGCACGAAAAATCGTGCTGAAAAACTCGGCTTGTACTCGAGTATATACGGTATGTGACTTTATAACCTGATGATAACATGAAATTGTAATGATCTTTTAATTTATGTACACTGTCTTTTCTTTTCAATAAAGAAACATTTAAATAAAAAATAAAAAACTGTGACGTTTAAAGGTGGGAACATCATGGTATGGTACTGGCTAACTTCATATAACTGAAGGAAGGATGAATAGGCAAATTTTCCGAGGTATTCTGGACAAAAATCTGCTGCCATCTATCAGGATGATGAAGATGAAATGAAGGTGGACTTTTTAGCAAGACAATGATCCCAAACACACAGCCAAGGAAACTCTTGAATGGTTTCAAAGAAAGAAAATACAGCTGCTAGAATGGCCCAGCCAATCACCTGACTTAACACCTTGGGGACACAGGGCGTACGTGCCCGTTCCCAAATCCTTGAGGACTCAGGGCGTACCTGTACACCCTGGTCTCATTAACAGGGTTTAAACCGTTCTCACGACCGGGGAACGCTTTAAACCTTGTGGGTCCTGACTGCTATCAGCAACCAGGACCCAGGGTTAATGCCGTGCATAGCCGATCGGGCCAATGCCCAGCATTAACCCTTTAGATGCCGCGATCAAAGCTGATTGCAGCATCTAAAGCAAAACCAAAAGTATCCCGGCAGTTCAGCGGAGCCGATTGGGACTATCGCAACATAATCGCGATGTCCCGATCAGCTTATTGGATGACAGGAGGGTCCTCACCTGCCTCCTGGCACAAATAATTGTCCCTCAAATAGCCCCATATGTGGAAAAATAAAAAAGTTATAGGGTCAGAAGAGGACAATTATAAACATACAAATTTTGGTGCATGTATTTAGGATTTTTTTAAGTAGTTAAATAAAATAAAACCTATATAAATTGGGTATCCTTGTAACCATATGGAAGCCCAGAATAAAGAAAAGGTGTAATTTTTACGGAAAAGTGCATTGCGTAGAAATGGAAGCCCCCAAGTTTCATCATCACTTTTTTCCTGTGTCATTTCCCATTATTATAGATAACTTAACCCCTTAAGGACTCAGCCCATTTTATTTTTACGTTTTCGTTTTTTCCTCCTCGCCTTCCAAAAATCATAACTTTTATATTTTTATCCACAGACTAGTATAAGATCTTGTTTTTTCCGTGACCAGTTGTCCGTTGTAATGCCATCACTCACTTAACCTTAAAATGTATGGCGCAACCAAAAAAAATACTATTTGTGTGGGGAAATTAAAAAGAAAACCACAATTTTGAAAATTTTGGAAGGTTTCGTTTTCACACCATACATTTTACGGTAAAAATTACGTGTTCTTTATTCTTTGGGTCAATACGATTAAAATGATACCCATGATAACATACTTTTCTATTACTGTTGCACTTAAAAAAAATCGCAAACTGTATAACCAAATTAGTACGTTTAAAATCCCCCTATTTTGAAGACCTATAACTTTTTCATTTTTCCGTATAAGCAGCGGTATGAGATCGAATTTTTTGCGCTGTGATCTGTACTACCATATTTGCTTGTATAAAACTTTTAATACATTTTTTTATGAATTTTTGGGAATAAAATGTTATAAAAAAGGAGCTATTTTGTCCGCCCTCCGTTCTTTCCAATCAGCCATTTTCCGTTTCATATGGGATGGGAAGAGACATCGCCTACCTAGATCTGTAATGATGGGTAGTAGGGTGTGGGGGGGCCTAGCGGTTTCGGATTTAATCAAATACTATTGGGCTGCCCATGTGCGCCATCTCGCAGCTTGGTTTACCTACCATGCATACAGCCACTGGGTGGAGTTGGAAAAACTTTGGTTGGCTCCTGTGCACCCCAACACTTTTCTCTGGTCTCCTCTGGCTTCTACTGTTTCTTTTTCCCCTCTACTGGGTCCCATGCCCTTTACTAAATATGTGTGGGGCTACTGTTCAGTGAAGTTTAAATTGTCGTCCCCCTCCTCCCCCCTGCGTTCTTTCCTTTATCATCCTGATTTTCCTTCCGGTCTATCTTATGTTATGGTGCGGGAGTGAGGTTCTAGGGGACTTTTCTTTTGGGCGGATGTGGTGGACCTCCTTCCCCGTTCCCTCCTGCCCTTTGACCATCTGATTTCCCGCTGGGATCTCCCCTCATCTGAGTGCTTTCACTACCTGCTGTTATGGCACTATATGTTGTCCTCGATTGGGTCCACGGTAGTCTCCCTGCCCACTGGGTTCGAGAGACTGTGCCGTGGTGGGCCTCAGGTGAGGGGCCTCCTCTCTGATATCTACTCCCTGCTTCTCCACCCTCCTGGTGGGTCTCCTCCCACTCACCGATATATGGATCGTTAGGAGACCGCAATTAACACCACAATCACCTTTCCTCAATGGCGGGTTATCTGGGGGAGGGCCTCTAGGGCTTCGATCTGTACAGCTTATAAGGAAACCCAGTATAAATTAATAATGGGCTGGTATCACACTCCTTAACTGTTGAATAGGCTGAACCCAGATATTCCCCCACAGTGCTGGCATTGTGGGGTAGGACTGGGCACGCTATTCCATATATTCTGGTCATGCCTCTTGTTAACTGAGTACTGGTCTAAAGTCCAGAGGTTACTAAGTGACGTTTTGGGTGTTCTGGTCCCCCTAGACCCCAGTATTTACCTTCTTCAGCTCTCCTGCCCTTCCCTGTCTAAGAAACCCTTAAAACTCTTTCAGCATATTGTCTTAGCAGCCAAGGCCCTCATAGCCAAATATTGGAAGAAAACTCTCCCTCCCCCTGATTCCGCCCTACTTGCCTTATACGTGAAATCCGTTCTCTGGAATTCCTGACAGCTTCCCTCAATAATGCTATTCCCTTGTTTCTTTCAGTCTGGGAGCCCTGGGATCGCTTTACTGATCGACAACCGCCTTTATATCTTCTCTCCTCCTTTTTCTTTCCTCCCCCTTTTTCCTCCCTTCACTTTTCTCATTCTTCACCCTACCTTATGTGGTTGTTGCATGTTGTCCTTGTGTGTCTATTGTTCGTCCCCCCTCCCTCTTCTTGCAACCTTTCTACCTGATACGGATGTTGCTTGGCGACATGCTGGTACAGGCTGTTTTATGGCTACTACGGTGGTCCTAGGTGTTTCATAGTTTGGTATTGGTGGCCTTCCATGATTTTTTGGACCTTAATGGCTCTACCTCGGCCGTATCTTATACTTCGGCCCCTGTGTTTTCCTTGTATTTTGCAGGTTATGTTAGCCTGTGGTATTTGTTTTGACATTCCTTGTTTATTTTACCTCTTTAAATTTATGTATATGAAAAACCTTTAATAAACATTACAGTTTACAAAAAAAAAAGCAGCTATTTTGGACTTTTTTTTTTTATGTTCACGACGTTCACCGTGACATATTCGGATATATACGCACGCGGCAATATCAAATGCGTTTTTATTGGGGGGGGTTCACATTTTTTTTCATTTTTTTACTTTTATTTTTACACTTTAACAGTCCCCATAGGGGACTATTTATAGCAATCATTCGATTGCTAATACTGTTCAGTGCTATGTATAGGGCATAGCACTGATCAGTGTTATTGGTCATCTTCTGCTCTGGTCTGCTCGATCGCACGGATGTCCGCCATTACTAGCGGATGTCCGCCATTACCGCAACCTGCCGCGCATGACCCGAGCATCGCTTCGATGCTCGCGGTTATGTATAGGACGTAAATGTACGTCCTGGTGCATTAAGTACCAGCTCACCAGGATGTACATTTACGTCCAGCGTCGTTAAGGGGTTAATTTCTATTATTTGTTTTGGTTTATTTGTATGCATATGTATGTATGTATGGACTACTTGGGTATTTACCATCATCTGGGTAAATTTCATGCCAATAGCACCTTTTGAAAATATCGTGATGTGTTTAATACTTATTTCATCCTTTGCATAGTTAGCTAATCCTTAAACAGAATAAAGCCCCCGAGAAGCCAAGATTAGGGGACACCTTAGTTGGTACATGTTGCTGTCATTATTTCACTCTATTTCTCTGGTCCAGTAATGGAATGCAGTAATAATTGATGATGAGTGAGGTGTCAAGCATTCATAGCAATGCAGGATTTCTATCCCTGCTAATGTAGCTTCTAATGAGGTGCAGTAAACCGACTTATAGTAATAGATCCAGATCACAATGATATATGGCATCCAGGGAGCAATGTGAAAGAAGTGTTACTTTTTAGTCATTTGAGATCAATATAACAGCTTTCTGTAGAACACAAATTGTATTGTGGAATTCATTCATTTAAGTAGCTTCAGACATTCCCTCTCTACAGCAGAGCTTTAATACGAGGCAACCTTTGACCAGCCAATACTCAGCTCTCAGTAAGTCTCTAATTTGTACACAAAGGCTTAGACCTAATGCAATTAGTAATGTATCTGACAAATTATCAATCCATGATGCCCGTGAATACAAAGCAAGTTGAGTCCCAATCAGCCCTTCTAATGATTGGAAGGGAACAAAGCAAATGTATTGACCACTTTGTCATTAGTGACTTAAAGCCTATGGACACTGTTTCAGTTGTTTTATTTTTTACTCTATAACTGCTTCACAGATAAAAAAAAAGAACAACTTTCTAAACAGTCTTTGTTTGGAAAGAAGGAAATATATATATATGAAATAGATGAGTTATTATAACTTAATGTAAACAGAATATTAAGGGACTCAGTGGGAGATTAAACAAGGCTGCACCAGACGCAGACCCCTAAAAGAAGGTTGCAACTTTTGGTCCCATCTGTGCTGTGCTTACCAAGTGGGAAGGCAGGGGACGTGGCATGGCAAATTTACTACAATTTACACCTGAAAACTGTAGAAAAAAATTCACACCAGCTAGAATCTCTTAATGAATTCAACGTGAGTGGGGTATGCCGGTCTTGGTAAAATCCTCCCTAACATTTTGTTGTCCTTAAAAAAAACTGTCAGATCCCTGGTGTTACACACACGGGCCCCAGGACCTGACAGATGAGAAGAACAGCTATGTGGCGCTTTAAACAGTCAAAGTACTTTGAATGCCACTTGCATGTATGGTAATGAGTGGTATCTAGTCAAGAGAGTAGACATAGTGGCTTCCAGTTCCAGGGATCTGATAAGTTTAATGAGTTTTTCTTGGCCATCCATGTGTGGTTCTTGTAGGTCCAGGGCGGCGGTTGTTATAGCATAATGTACTCAGAACAGATCCACTAAGTATATATATATAATAGATATATAGGCCCACATTTATCATTGCAGTGCAAGTGAAGCATTTTTTTACACCTTTTTTTTGTGTGCTGACAATGTGTAGGAGCACCAAATTTATTAAAAGGTAAAAGAGCTTTGATAAATTTTGTGCAGGTCACATTTTCTGAAATTTCTGTCTACACAAAAAGCTACACCATGTCTGAGCTGGTGTAGTTTTAGAAGACTTTTCAGTAGCTTTGTGCCTTTTTTTTTTTTTTGCTCCTTTTTACAAAAAGGGGCAATGATAAATCCCTTCCATATCATGTCTATTACCAAAATCAGTGGATTGCAACTCAAAATCAGTGGGTTGCCACTCAAAATCAGCAGAAATGTGTAAACAAAAAGGGGCAAAAAAGGGCGCAAAAAACCCTGCTTGCGCCTTTTTTTCCCCCTTTTTAGACACAAAAAACAGTCTAAAGACAATGATAAATGTGGGCCATAATGTATACTCTTCAGCAATTTAGTACACTATCCTAAAGAACTTTGATCACACAAAACATGTTTTTTTGCATGTCTTGCAGCAATGGAACAAAAACAAATACAAAACTGGAACAAAATGAAGGAAGTAATAAAATAAGATTGTGGATTAAAGAACTAATATATTTCAGAATGGTATCTTTGAGCAGCATTATAGGATACAATTTACAAATGTGTTATTTTCAAGCTCCTACACTAAGAAGGCCACACGGCCTAATATAACTGTTGTGGTCTCCCGGACTCATTGCTCTTCAGATTACAGAGAAAAGCAATTTCTTTGAGGAGATTCAAAGCAATGAGAAACTCCATTAACTTATTTCACAGTCAAAAGATAATTCCCTCTCAGATCCTAGGGATGCTGTTCAGGCCTCTGTGTAGATGAGGCCAGATTTATTAAAGCCTTTATATGCCAGAATTCTTACTCCGCCTCTCCTGAAGTGCATTAATTAAGAGTCTTACAGCCGTCTATATCAAAACCGCACAAACATTTATTTTACTAGCATAAGTGAACGGTTTGGTGCTACGGCTGACCGATGTGCTTTGTTATTATTGCTGCTTATGAGCACAATAAGTGTGAACAAACACAAAACACGACTGCAATCATTTTAAGGAAACAGTACAAAAATAAGAAAAGCATGTGACCATGCATTTGTGGCTCACTCCATTCGATAATATGGAAGGTCACGAGACCAGAGATTTCCTAAAATTTGGTGGTCACAGAGATTTGACTTCTACCTATCAGATATTTATGGCACATTTCGATTTAAAAGTATGGTATACTGTAACTAGGATAAAAGCCTAGCTCCATCACTACTACCTACCTACAAATATGAGCACATACATGTACAACATTGTGTGAGGCTGTACTGGATTTTTTTATTTGGATACATGCCTATGTATGTTTAAGACTACCTAGAAGCAGCAAAACTACTAGGATAGTAAGTCCCAATATTTACCCAAACATGAATGATTGTATGATTCACATACAATTAGTCTCCTACATTTGGTAAATGCACAGAGAAAGCTCCCAATGCATATGTTAACCCCTTAAGGACGCAGCTCATTTTCACCTTAAGGACGAAGCCCTTTTTTGCAAATCTGACCACTGTCACTTTATATATTAATAACTCTGGGATGCTTTTACCTTTCATTCTGATTCCGAGATAGTTTTTTCAAGACATATTCTACTTTAACATAGTGGAAATTTTTTGTCGTTACTTGCATCCTTTCTTGGTGAAAAATCCCCAAATTTCATGAAAATTTGGAACATTTTGCATTTTTCTAACTTTGAAACTCTCTGCTTGTAAGGAAAATGGATATTCCAAATAAATTATATATTGATTCACATAAACAATATGTCTACTTTATGTTGGCATCATAAAGTTGACATGTTTTCACTTTTGGAAGACATTAGAGGGCTTAAAAAGTTCAGAAGCAATTTTCCAATTTTTCACAAAAATTTCTAAATCAGAACTTTTCAGGGAACAGTTCAGTTTGAAGTGGATTTGAGGGGCTTTCATGTTAGAAATATCCCATAAATTAAACCAATGTAAAAGAAACTGCACCCCTCAAAGTATTCAAAATGACATTCAGAAAGATTGTTAATTCTTTAGGTATTTCACAGAAATAGCAGCAAAGTGAAGGAGAAAATTCAAAATGTTCATTTTTTTTTACACTCGCATGTTCTTGTAGAGCAATTTTATGAATTTTTACAAGGTGTAAAAGGAGAAAAATCCCCCCAGAATTTGTAACCCAATTTCTCTTGAGTACGAAAATACCTCAAATGTGGATGTAAAGTGCTCCATGGTTGCCATAAAGGGCTCAGAAGGGAAGGAGCGACAATGGGATTTTGGAGAGTGAATTTTGCTGAACTGGTTTTTGGGGGGCATGTTGCATTTAGGAAGCCCCTATGGTGTCAGAATAGCAAAAAAAAAAAAAAAACACGGCATACTATTTTGGAAACTACACCCCTCAAGGAACGTAACAAGGGGTACAGTGAGTCTTAACACCCCACACTGTTTGAGGACTTTTCGTTAAAGTCAGATGTGTATATGAAATGTATTTTTTATTTTTTTTTACAGAAATTAATTTTTTCCCCCCAAATTTCACATTTTTACAAGGGGTAAAAGGAGAAAATGCCCCCCAAAATGTGTAACCCGATTTCTTCTGAGTATGGAAATGCCCCATGCGTGGACGTCAAGTGTTCTATCTGCGAACTACAAGGCTCAGAAGAGAAGAAGCCACATTTGGCTTTTGGAAAGCAAATTTTGCTGAAATGGTTTTTGAGGGGCATGTCGCATTTGGGAAGCTCCTATGGTGCCAGAACAGCAAAAGAAAAGAAAAAAACACATCGCACACTATTTTGGAAACTACACCCCTCGAGGAACGTAACAAGGGGTAACCACAGATCTTTGACGACTTTTCGTTAAAGTTGAATGTGTAGATGAAAAATTAAGTTGTTTTTTTTCACTAAAATGCATTTTTTTCCCCAAGTTTTACATTTTTACAAGGGGTAATAGGATAAAATGCCCCCCAAAATTTGTAACTTCATTTCTTTTGACCCCTTAAGGACTCAGGGTTTTTCCGTTTTTGCACTTTCGTTTTTTCCTCCTTACCTTTTAAAAATCATAACCCTTTCAATTTTCCACCTAAAAATCCATATTATGGCTTATTTTTTGCGTCGCCAATTCTACTTTGCAGTGATATTAGTCATTTTACCCAAAAATGCACGGCGAAACGGAAAAAAAAATGATTGTGCGACAAAATCGAAAAAAAAAACGCCATTTTGTAACTTTTGGGGGCTTCCGTTTCTACGCAGTGCATATTTCGGTAAAAATTACACCTTATCATTATTCTGTAGGTCCATACGGTTAAAATGATACTCTACTTATATAGGTTTGGTTTTGTCGCACTTCTGGAAAAAATCATAACTACATGCAGGAAAATGTATACGTTTAAAAATGTCATCTTCTGACCCCTATAACTTTTTTATTTTTCCACGTACGGGGCGGTATGAGGACTCATTTTTTGCGCCGTGATCTGAAGTTTTTATTGGTATGATTTTTGTTTTGATCTGACTTTTTGATCACTTTTTATTCATTTTTTAATGTTATAAAAAGTTACCAAAATACGCTTTTTTGGACTTTGGAATTTTTTTGCACGTACGCCATTGACCGTACGGCTTAATTAATGATATATTTTTATAGTTCGGACATTTACGCACGCGGCGATACCACATGTTTATTTTTATTTTTTTTTACACTGTTTTATTTTTTTTATGGGAAAAGGGGGGTGATTCAAACTTTTATTAGGGAAGGGGTTAAATGACCTTTATTAACACTTTTTTTTTCCTTTTTTTTTGCAGTGTTATAGGTCCCATAGGGACCTATAACACTGCACACACTGATCTCTCATCCTGATCACAGGCGTGTATTAACACGCCTGTGATCAGCATTATCGGCGCTTGACTGCTCCTGCCTGGATCTCAGGCACGGAGCAGTCATTCGTCGATCGGACACCGAGGAGGCAGGTAAGAGCCCTCCCGGTGTCCGATCAGCTGTTCGGGACGCCGCGATTTCACCGCGGCGGTCCCGAACAGCCCGAGTGAGCAGCCGGGATACTTTCAGTTTCACTTTAGAAGCGGCGGTCAGCTTTGACCGCCGCTTCTAAAGGGTTAATACCGCACATCGCCGCGATCGGCGATGTGTGGTATTAGCCGCGGGTCCCGGCCGTTGATTAGCGCCAGGACCCACGCGATATGATGCGGGATCGCGGCGCGATCCCGCTTCATATCGCGGGAGCCGGCGCAGGACGTAAATATACGTCCTGCGTCGTTAAGGGGTTAAGTATGGAAATACCCCATGTGTGGATGTGAATGCTCAGAAGAGAAGGAGCACCATTGAGCTTTTGGAGAGAGAATTTGTTTGGAATGGAAGTCGGGGGCCATGTGCGTTTACAAAGCCCCATGGTGCTAGAACAGTGGACCCTCCCCCCACATGTTACCACATTATGTGAGGGGTGTAGTTTACAAAATGGGGTCACAATGGGGGGAGTTCCATTGTTCAAGCACCATGGGGGCTTTGCAAACACACGTGGCCTTCAATTCCGGACAAATTTTCTCTCAAAAAAGCCCAATGGCGCTCCTTCTCCTCTGAGCATTGTAGTGCACCAGGAGAGCACTTTACATCCACATATGGGGCATGTTCTTACTCAGAAATGTGGTTACAAATTTTGGGGGGCTTTTTTTCCTATTTTCCTTTGTGAAAATGAAACATTTAGGGTAACACCAGTATTTTAGTGAAAACATTTTTTTTTTCATTTTCCCATCCAACTTTAACGAAAATTCGTCAAACACCTGTGGGGTGTTAAGGTTCACTATACCCCTTGTTACGATCCGTGAGGGTTTTAGTTACCAAAATGGGGTCACACATGGGTATTTATATTTTTGCATTTATGTCAGAACCACTGTAAAATCAGCCACTCCTGTGCAAATCACCAATTTACGCCTCAAATGTACATAGTGCGCACTCACTCCTGAGCCATGTTGTGCGCCCGCAGAGCATTTTACGTCCACATATGGGGTATTTCCATACTCAGGAGAAATTGCATTACAAATTGCTGGTGTAGACCCCAACTTTTCCTTTTCATATGGGGTAAAAAGATAAAAAGCCGCCCAAAATTTGTAAAGCCATTGCTCCAGAGTACTGAAATACCCCATATGTGGATGTAAAATGCTCTGCGGGTGCAAAACATGGCTCAGGAGTGAGAGCGCCCTATGTACATTTGAGGCGTAAATTGGTGATTTGAACAGGGGTGGCTGATTTTACAGTGGTTCTGACATAAATGCAAAAAAATAAAAACTGCTTCCTTGAAATACGACAGGGCTCCGAAGTGAGAGATTGCCATGCGCATTTGAGGCCTACATTAGGGATTTGCATAGGGGTGGACTCGGATGCAAGCGTTACAATTTGCTCCGCTATTAAAAATATTCTACGCCAGTGATTCGCAAACATGGTGCCTCCAGCTGTTGCTAAACTCCCAGCATGCCTGGACAGTCAATAGCTGTCCGGAAATGCTAGGAGGAGTTGTTTTGCAACAGCTGGAGGCTCTGTTTTGAAAACACTGCCGTACGGTAGGTTTTAAATTTTTTATTGGGAGGGTTGTCTGTGTAGGGGTATGTGTATATGTATATGTAGTGTTTTACTTTTTATTATGTGCTAGTGTAGTGTAGTGTTTTTAGGATACATTCACACAGGCGGGAGTTTACGTTGAGTTTCCTGCTAGGAGTTTGAGCTGTAGCGGAAAATTTGCCACAGCTCAAACTTGGAGCAGGAAACTCAATGTAAACCCGCCCGTGTGAATGTACCCTGTACATTTACATGGGGGGCAAACCTCCAGCTGTTACAAAACTACAACTCCCAGCATGCACTGACAGACTGACAGCATGTACTGACACTGACAGAGAGTTGTACTTTTGCAACAGCTGGAGGAACACTGGTTGGAAAACCTTGAGTTAGGTTCTGTTACCTAACTCAGTATTCAGTATCCAATCAGTTTGCCTCCAGCTGTTGCAAAACCCAGCATGTACTGATCACCAAAGGGCATGCTGGGAGTTGTAGTTATGCAACAGCTTGAGGCCGCCAGGTAAGGGACTTCAACTGCCGCCACCGCTCCCATCACGGTCCCCCTGCTCTGCCCAGACTACCGTGGGTGGGCAGAGCAGGGGAAACAAACCCAAAACCCCCCCCCCCCCTTGCTATTGGTCGGTCCCTTCTCCCAATCCCTTCCGGGGGATCGATGGTGTCTTATTTTCCGGGTCACCGGAGACCTGTATGACCTGGAATCACCGGTCTGAATTGACCCCCCCTCGGCGATGTGCCTGGATGCCTGCTGAATGATTTCAGCAGGCATCCCGGTCCGGTCCCCGATCAGCCAGCGGCGGGGACCGAAATTCCCACGGGCGTACCTTAAGGACTCAGGATGCAGGGCGTATGCATACGCCCTGTGTCCTGAAGAGGTTAAGCATATTTAAAGGTAAAGAGTATGATTAAATAAATGAAGACATATAATTTCAGCATGCCAATTCAGATAGCTCCTAACATGGATGGGTCTTATACAGCTAGGTGGATCATATAGCTAGGAGATCAAGTTCTAATTTGGAAAATAAATTCCCAATATAAGTGGATGCCATTCTGTAGTCCTGTACGGTTCGAAGCCTACCATTTCTAAATCTAATGCATTTAAGAACAGTCCTTTTTTTTGCATTCCTATACAAACACAAAAGCTCATACACATACTAAATCATGTACACTTAGGCTAAGTTTCCACTTGGTTTTTTTTCTGCCAGTTTTTGCAAAACTGCCATTGCAGTTTTCGAGCCAAAGCCAGAAGTGTATTCAAAAGGAATGGGAAATATAAAGGAAGGACTTACACTTCTCCTCCCTTATGGACCCACTTCTAACTTTGGCTCAAAAACTGTAGTGGCAGTTTTCCAAAAACTGCCAGAAAAAAAAACAAGTGGAAACTTAGCCTTATACATGCTGCCCTCCTTACATTACCAGGATCAACCCTGAAGGACAATGCATGTATGCATCTTTTACATTTCAAGGAAATTCACAAGCCCGCCATATGCATAAATTACAATGTGATTATCATATTCACTTAGTTATGAAGCTGAAAATTAATTGCAGTTTTATGCAGCTTTTGTGCAATGTTGATTTCTTTAATAAACAATCATTCCTTTACATGGTACAGATTCTTCTGAATAACATCCTTATCATTTACAGCATGAAAGTTCATAAATATGTATATCTCTACAAGCTGTAATGATCAGAATCCTTGAACTGGCAATCAGTGTCTTCTTGGTTTGCACCACTCATCTAAATGGATAGGGAAAATGAGGGGCATTTATCAAAAGTGAACTTGCTTTTAGTTAGATAAAAAAAAAAAAAAAAAAAGTTTCAGGCAAAGTGACATCCGTGCTCCATATTTATCAAATGGCGCACTGATGTTGATGAATACCACTGAACTGCTCTGGTTAAATGTCGCAGAGCAGTGGCTGCCGTGCAACAATTGTATTTAAAGACACATGGACCTTAATACAATTATTGCATGGAGACATAGGGCAGGGTTGAATTGCCCTGTGAATTCTTCTATATCTGGTCCATGTGACTTCTCTGCGACTTTTTGTAGAAAAGTCGCACATGAGAAATTTGTGACCACTGCACAAAGTGATAAAAATCTGATCACTTTGTGGTCATGAAAATTGAACAGTGTAAATGAAATGTCACAGAAAAAGTTGTGACTTTTCCTGTGACAAATTTAGACAAAAAAGCTGTCTAAATTGCTTGAATAATTCCCCTCTATATATCTACTGAAGTTCTGAATATTCAAAATATTAAGATACTATGTAAAGAATATGCCCAATAATATTGGAGCCAATCCATTTGAAAATCTAGATAATCTAACATCCATGAAAAATCTATTTTTTATTCAGAACTGCTTAATAGTTAGAAAGTTTCAGGGAGGTTCTCGTGCTTCATGAAAGTTGAAACCATGAAAGTTTGTTATGCGGTGATCTTCTGAAAGTCATCCAGTGATTTTATTTAATTATTAAAAGTGGCCAAGCTGAACTACAATAAAAAATAAATAAATCTACACTTGCTGCCATTCCGACAGTGCTCTCTGCTCATTACCTGTTTTCCTGTTAGTGCATTACTAGGATAATCTGAATAAGAGGAAACACACTACTCTGTCTGAACTAGGGCTGCACGGTATATATTGCAAAAGCAATCGAATCGCGATTTTTGCTTTTTGTGATATGGCGATACGGCCCCCCGGGAAAACATGCGATTATCTGCTCGGGCTGGCTCCTGTGCCGGGGGCCGGCCAGAGCAGGTAAAAACTAATTTAAATACTAAAAGTCAGTGTTTCCCAACCAGGGGGCCTCCAGTTGTTGCAAAACTACAACTCTTAGCATGCCCGGACCGGCAAAGGCTGTCCGGGCATGCTGGGAGTAGTTGTTTCACAACAGCTGGAGGCACCTCGCTAGAAAAACACTGAGCTAAGGGCGCAGGGAGAAAAAAACCTTATGCTCACATATCCCGGTCCCTGCAGATTCGTCTCCGTGCGCTCCGGAGTTTCCTCTCTTCTTAGTACAGTAGGACCTTTCCCTTTTCAGCCAATCACTGGCCGCAGTGGTGTCACGTGTCAAGCCAGTGATTGGCTGATGGGAAAAGGTCTTGTACTGCAGTAATACACTAGGTTTCCCGGGTCCCAAGGAAGATTTGAAATCCGCCCGGGAAACCCAGTGTATTGCTGGAGTACAAGAATGTGACAGGAGGAGGGGAGGGGAATGTGACAGAAGGGGGGGGGGAGGAATGTGACTAGGGGGGGGGAATGTGACAAGGGGGGGAATGTGACAGAAGGGGGGAGGATGTGACAAGGGGGGGAATGTGACAAGGGGGCGGAAATGTGACAAGGGGGGGGAATGTGACAAGGCGTGGGAATGTTAGAAGGGGGGAATGTGAGAAGGGGGAATGTGAGAAGGGGGAATGTGACAAGAGGGGGGGAATGTGACAAGAGGGGGGGAATGTGACAAGAGGGGGGGAATGTGACAGAAGGGGGGAGGATGTGACAGGGGGGATGTGACAAGGGAGGGGATGTGACAAGGGTGGGAAATGTAACAAGGGGGAGGAGAATGTGACACGGGGGAGGAGAATGTGACAAGGGGAGGAGAATGTGACAAGGGGGGATGTGATAGGGGAGAATGTGACAGGGGGGAGAATGTGACAGGGGGTGTGACAAGGGGGAGGAGAATGTGACAAGGGGGAGGAGAATGTGGCGGGGAGGAGAATGTGACAGGGGGGAGAATGTGACAGGGTGAGAATGTTACAGGGTGAGAATGTGACAAGGGGGGGGATGTGACAGGGGAGGAGAATGTGATGGGGAGGAGAATGTGACGGGGAAGAGAATGTGATGGGGGAGGAGAATGTGACAAGGGGGGAGATGTGAAATAGGTGGTGGGCATAAAATGGGTGGATAGATGTGAAATAGAGGCGATTGGACATGAAATGGGGGAATTTCACCATTTTCGTTATTATACCGCATTGCATATCGCAATCGCAATATTTAGGCCCATATCGTGCAGCCCTAGACTGAACTGTGGTCTAATTCCAATGTTATAATATGCAAGGTGGATAAGGGGGGGGGGGGAGGGAGCAAATAATTATCACCCGAATTTTCAAGATGCCCAATCAACTCAAAATAATGTATTTCCCCCTCATTCAAACTGCGATTCCACACAATAAAGCAGTCATGACCATTGTTCATGTAAAAACAATATAGCAATTAAGGCAACCATCAGTGTCAATATATATAGGATGTGCTGCATTTTTTACTTAAACACAATTTTCACAGCCATTTTACATCCAAATCACTGGATGTTTTATGAGATCCCTTGCATTGGCCAACTGGTACCCTCCTTCTGGGAGGTGAGTCATATATATATATATATATATATATATATATATATATATAAAAACATTAATGCCCATTCAGCTTTGATTGGAGGGGGGGGGGGTTAAGGTCGCTATGTAGATGGCCTCCTCCTAGCCATGAACATGGTACAATGTGCCCAACCCTTTGCAATTTCTGAATAACAACTTTAATTTGTCTTTCAGAAATGCATTTTCTGGATGTCAATTTAAGTAGTAATACATTAACGTGCATTGTACAAACATCAACATTCCACAAACCTACATCTGGAAACAGAATTTTACATGGTGGAAGCTGCCACCCGAGACATTGTATACCTAACCTCCCCATGGGAGAATTTATTAGAGCTAAACGTGCTTCTTCTAGTGATAAAGCTTACCTCAATGCTTGTAATGGTATCAAACAGAGGTAACACTCTCGGGGGCTATTCCAACAGTACCCTGATTAGAGAACATAATATATAAGATCATGAATCTAGATCTGATTATCTGCAAGCTAGTGGCACTAACAACAAATCCAATAAAATGCAATCAGAAAGTCCTTTAACCTTTTCCACATTGAATAGTGTACAATTTCTCATGATTGTAAGTAAGTTAAAGGGGTACTCCAGTGGAAAACTTTTTTTTAATCAACTGGTGCCAGAAAGTTAAACAGATTTGTAAATTACTTCTATTAAAAAATCATAATCCTTCCAGCACTTATTAGCTGCTGAATACTACAGAGGAAATTCTTTTCTTTTTGGAACACAGTGCTCTCTGCTGACATCATGACCACAGTGCTCTCTGCTGACATCTCTGTCCATTTTAAGAACTGTCCAGAGTAGGAGAGAATCCCCATAGCAAACATATGCTGCTCTGGACAGTTCCTAAAATGGACAGAGATGTCAGCAGAGAGCACTGTGGTCATGAAGTCAGCAGAATGTGACTGATGTGCTGAATGTGATGTGCCGTTCACCGTATGGGATCATTAACATTATATTTGATAGATCGGACATTTACACATGCGGCCATACCAAATACGTTTAATAATTATTCTTTTTACGCTTTTTTGAGTAAAATAGGGAAAAGAGGTAACATCTTTATTGGGTGGGGGTATTTTTCTCATTTTTTTTTATTTTTAACTCATTATGTCCCCCATAGAGGACTATTCATGGCAATCATTAGATTGCCAATACTGTTCAGTGCTATGCATAGACATAGCACTGATCAGTATTATCGTCAATCTACTGCTCTTGTCTGCTGGAAGGCAGATCAGTGCAGAAGACCCTGGAAAGGTGGCGGAGGCAGGTGAGGAGACCTCCGGCCATCTAATTAGCTGATCTGATCTGATCCCTGTGGCCATGCCGCGATCTGTATTGATCACAGCATCTGAGGGGTTAATGGCGGACATCAGTGCGATCGCTGATGTCCGCCATTACTGGCAAGTCCCCGGTTGCTGATAGCAGTGGGGACCTGCCGTGCATGACACAAGCACCGCTCCAATGCTCACGGTCATGTTCAGGACGTAAATGTATGTCCTGGTGCGCAAAGTACTGCCACACCAGGACGTACATTTACGTCCGTGGACGTTAAGGTAATAAAATCTGTGGCTACTAGCAAATCATACACAGTGAAATCCTTTATCAATAGTGAGTCAACTCATGTTGTATACTGGGTGATCTGCCCCACCTGCATTCTGCAGCACATAGGGTGTACAACACCAAAACTTGAAGAGGTACTGCGGTGGTCAACGTGTTTTTCCGTTTTTGACTTACCCTTTTTGTTTCATTTCATTTCTATTCTTGTTGTTTAGGTGACTCTATTTCCGTTCCTTGTTGCCTTTTTATTCCCCACTTTGTTTTCCTATCTTTGCTTCTATTTCCTGTTTCTTGCTGTGCTGAAAACTACAAATCCCAGCATGCCACATGCCTTTCTGGTTTGGGGCGGCTCCTTATTTTTCGTTTGTTTGTTCCACCCTTTACCCATTCTACTATTTTCCCGGGTCGGCCCCCTTATGCACAGCACACTAATATAATCAGCCCTGGTTGGGATACACTGGCATACACACAAAAGGGACTACAACTCCCAGCATGTGTCATTAATGAGTCTTCAGTCTGTGGTATAACACCAGCATGCTGCCTCTGTAGTCTCCTGGGGGTTGTAGTTCACCACACCTCTGTAGGGCATACACCAGTGTTTCCCAACCAGGGTGCCTCCAGGTGTTGCAAAACTACAACTCCGAGAATGCCCTGACAGCCTTTGGGCATGCTAGGAGTTGTAGTTTTGCAACAGCTGGAGGCACACTGGTTGGGAAACACTGGTGTAACATGATGTGTATGCTGAAGAGGCTAGAACAGTGTTTCCCAACCAGTGTGCCTCCAGCTGTTGCACACACACACACACACAACAGGGACTACAACTCCCAGCATGTGTCATTCAGGAGTCCCCCCCCCCTTCACATATAGAGATCATTCCCAGTATGAGATTTATTCCCCTGCAGTCCATACATCCCCAGCCCGTGCAGCTTCTCATCCTCCCCTTCAGATAACACTTAACTTCTCTGTGAGGTCCTTCTCCTGTGCAGACCTGCGTCCTTAGAATACAGAGCAGGGGGGAGGGGAGGTTAGGAGCTGTGTACTCAGCTGGATGAGATGAGGGGGCGTGGCTTATTTTTCTCATGCAGACAGAGGGGAAAAAAAAAGCTGTGACATCTTGTCCACAACAGACTCAGAACTGTGGACAACAGTAAAAGAAAACCCTCTGAACTACAGAACTTCCTGCCCAACAAACAGGTAAGAAAAACACACACATGCTTCCAAAACATATAACACATGTATATTGCAAAAAAAAATAAACTTACAAAGAAGATGCCATATAGTCAAAAAAATTAACCATCAGAGTACCCCTTTAAAAGATGCAGATATGAGCATTTACATGTATCAGTATAAGCACCTGTTACTTCTCAATCCATGTCTGTTCTTACCAAAGATGTTCGAAGGAGACCCGTCACAACAAAATGTAACATATGCCATGATTATGAACCATGCTGCTCGAAACATTTCAGTGTTTCTGTTGCGTTTTTAGCTTACCCTTTTTGCATGATTTTCTATATTTAAAAAAGTTTCTGAATTTAAACTTTTTTATTGGATGCTGGAGAGCCTTTCATGCCTCTCTTCTAGGTGAATTAGGGTTTCTTCATATTTCTAAATATCGCTAAACATCGCTAAACAACATCATTATAATTTTTGTTGTGCACTAGTTGTTATGTATGAGGTCTAATAAGTAATCTGTAAGAACATCTCAGCAAAATCAATGTCTATACTTTCTTTCAAAATAGTGTTCTTATGCAGTTTTCGTTGTATTTAATGTTAGCTTCACAGCAGACCTATCAGTAGTTAGACAGGGGTAAAATAAGTATATGAACATATAGGGCTACTCATCACAATTCCAGGCAACCATCTCCATAGTCATTTCCAGAATCAAGATATAAGTCTTCTTGTTATTATGTAAATGAGGATCAAATGGGCGTTTCCCAACATAGGAAGAGTCTAGGGTTAGGCAGCCCATCTTTTTCATTGCTTCCCTGCCTGCTTGCATACACCTACTCTCTTTGACTAACAACTGGCAGGGAGACAGTGAATAAGAAGGGATGGGCTGGTACTTGAGTCTCATTTATGCATTAAAAAAAAGGCTTAAATGCTAGAAAGGACTGTGAAGATATATATATATATTTTTTAAAAGCTATTCACAAAATCATGAGAAGCCCTATCTGGCCATGGGCTTATTTTTACTAATGTTGTATGCATTCATGCACCCTACAGCACTATTGATAAATCTCTCCCAATATTACAATATTAGTAGGGAGGTTTTCAAAATCCTAAGAATATTTTCTCTCTCTACTCCTGCTGCTCTTGGTTCATGAATTACATTTAGGGAGCTAGCACTTCAAATTTTATGTCCCTACTACAACACATTCCAAAATTGAAAAGGGTGATTTTGTAGGAGAGACTTCTAGATTTAATCAAAGTATATGTCTTCATATGCATAAAACATATGAGCCTGGCATATTCCTATTTAGAAGATGATCGTCCTGACTCTGCTTTACATGTGATGCATGAGTATATTGCTCTGACAATGAACTGTCGACATCTCTAGAAAACAACAAAGTACCGGGCTTACTAAAAGAGACAAAGTGACCTTTAAGTTCTGCATATTTTACCATGCTCCATAAAGGTACAATATTCTCCTTATCTCCTTCCAAGACAGAATCAATAGACAAGGGGCATTATAAACCAAAAGTAATAAGATAGGAATTGAGTAATATGGAATATTTCATAATGAAAGCAAGCAGAAAAGTACTGTGTTCTTACATTTACATATATTCAATAAAGAACTTTTGGGCCTTCATTTGTTAACTATTTGTCTGATCTAGACCATATACGGTACTGTAGCAAGAGCCTGAGAGAAATGCAAGAAGCAAATCAATGTGTGCCATTAAAAGTACAGGCAACATGCCAAAGTATGTCACAGGAAAGTAGCTTTTGCAGAAAAATGAAGGCTCTGGGAGCCTTTACTGACCAAACTTGCATTTTGTCATTCCAAATATTTCTTTCAAAGTCTCATAAACCAGAGAGATCCTGACGAAGGAATACGATATATTTATAAATAGTGATGTCTACATCAGTATCGTCTTAGTCCTCCTTACCCTTATTTGAGATGCTGTATTTCTTGCCAAGATTGTTTTAAAATTAGCCCCATCTGTCATCCTGTAATATGAGAAGTCTGAAAATATACAAGTCGTTCTTACACTTGCTGGATTTGCACCAAAAGTTTGTTTACAGATTTCATCACAGTTACAAAATGCATTATAAAATGTGAGAAAAGATGCCAGTATGTGAACTTTTATAACCACGTGAGCAAGCTAGGAATGAAAGCTTAAATAACTTAAGCTAAAAACCTACGTAACTATATATATATATATATATATATATATATATATATATATAGTCAGTATAAAATAGAGGCACTCCATGTCCAAAAAATAAGTGGTTTATTCACACAACTGTCAGTAAATAGTGAATATATACATATTTCTGATTCCTGTACTGTGTGTTTAATATAGATATCAAAGTACAGCAATGTATAAAGTGTTAATCCTTTCACTGCCATTCCTAACACTTTAAAACCTCTTGTCTTTCTACAAATATACAGCTGCTAGGGTGGAAAGAATGATTATATACTGATCCAGTCACCCACCCTTAAAAAACCCAAGCTCAACATAGTCATAAACTGCTTGGGAAAACACAGTGCAAACATGTCTGGCCTTTATTGAAGTTTTGGGTATGCAAAAGGGTGTCCTTTGCTTTTTGTGGGTCTTTTTTTAACCCCTTAACGACAATGAACGTAAATGTAAGTCATGGTGCGGTGGTACTTAACGCACCATGACGTACACTTATCCTCCGCCATGACCGTGAGCAACGGTCACTGCTATCAGCAGCCAGGGACCCGCCGGTAATGGCGGACATCCATGATCACGCTGATGTCCGCCATTAACCCCTCAGATGCCGTGATCAGTACAGATCACGGCATCTGCGGCAGTGCGGTACTTTAAATGGATGATCGGATTGCCCGCATCGATGTCTCGGAGATCCAATCATCCATAATGGCGGCCTCCGTCCGTCTCCTGGGGTCTTCTGCTCTGGTCTGAGATAGAGCAGACCAGAGCAGAAGATTGCCGATAACACTAATCAGTGCTATGCCCTATGCATATCACTGAACAGTATTCTCAGTATGGGGACTATTAAAGTGTAATAATAAAAAAAGTAAAAACAAGTAAAAAATAAAAAAGTGAAAAAAAAGTGAAAAATCCCCTCCCCCAATGAAAATGTAAATCATCAGTTTTTCCCATTTTACCTCCAAAAAGCGTAAAAAAATTAAATTAATAAACACATTTGGTATAAAAAATTATAATAAGTAAAATAAAAGCAAATGTGGTACTGATAATAACTACAGATCACGGCGCAAAAAATGAGAAAGTTATAGGTGGTGAAAATAGGGCAATTTCAAACATACTAATTTTGTTAAAATAGTTTGAGTTTTTTTTTAAGCGGTACAATTATAAAAAGACATTTAACATGGGAATCATTTTAATCGTATTGACCCACAGAATAAAGAAAACATATAATCTTTACTAGGGATCAACCAATATCGTTTTTTTAGGGCCGATACCGATAATCGGTGCAGGTTAGGGCCGATAGCCGATAACTTATACCGATATTCCGGTATAAGTTATCGGCTATTTAACCCCTGCGACACCGCTGCAGATCATTGATTTAAAGCGGGCGCTTTAAATCAATAATCTGCAGTGGCTTTTGCGGGGCCATAGGCCGCCGCCGCCACCACCTGCTTCTCTCCCCTTACCTGTCAGGGTGGTCCGGGCCATCCATCCATCGTTCCTGTAGTGTCCTGGGGCGTTCCGGGTGGAGGGTGGTCCGGTCCGGGCTGTCCTTCTTCTCCGGCGGTCATTTTCTACACTCCGGGCAGGCTCCGGTCTAGTACGCTGCATAGACGCCGCTGCTCAGGGACGCCCGTGCGCAGCGACGCACCTGACGTCACGGCGTAGCGGCGTCTATGCAGCGTACTAGGCCGGAGCCTGCCCGGAGTGGAGAAGAAGACCGTGGGAGAAGAAGGACAGCCCGGACCGGACCACCCTCCACCCGGAACGCCCCCGGACACTACTGGAACGATGGATGGATGGCCCGGACCACCCCCATTACGGGTAAGTTAAATTTTTTTTATTGACTCGGAGGGTGGGGAGGGGCCCGACCAGTATAGCGGTATGGGAAAAAATCCATACCGGTATACCGCCTAGCATCACGGTGGGGGGGTGCGACGCGGTGCGGTGGGTTGGGGGTGCGGTGCGGTGGGTCGGGGGTGCGGTGCGGCAGGTCGAGGGGGTGGCGGTCGCGGTGCGGTGGGGGCGGTGCGGGGCATTATCGGCTTATTGGCAAGATAATTGCCGATACCAATAATGCCCAAAATCGTGATTATCGGCCGATAATATCGGCCATACCGATAATCGGTCGATCCCTAATCTTTACTGTAAAGTGTACAGCGTGAAAACAAAACCTTCCAAAATTTGCTAAATTGCGGTTTTCTTTTCAATTTTTCCACATAAATATTTTTTTGGTTGCGCCATACATTTTATGGTAAAATAAGTGATGTCATTACAAAGTAAGATTGGTGATGCAAAAAACAAGCCCTCATATGGGTCTGTGGATGAAAATATAAAAGAATTATGATTTTTAGAAGGCGAGGAGTAAAAAACGAAAATGCAAAAACAAAATTGGCCTGGTCCTTAAGGCCAAAATGGGCCTTGTCCTTAAAGGGTTAAAGGAAATATTTTAAATGACATAAGCAGACCCTTTGCTTGATACTTGAAATTTATTTTTGGGGTCTCTCATTTCTCTTGATTATCTCTGAGATGTTTCTACAACTTGATTGGAGTCACCTGTGGTAAATTCAGCTGATTGGATGATTAGAAAGACACAGCCTTGTCTATATAAGGTCTCACAGCTGGCAATGCATATCAGAGCAAATGAGGAAAAAAGAACTGCCTGTAGAGCTCAGAGACAGGATTGTGTGGAGGCACAGATCTGGAGAAGGGTACAAAAAATTTTGATCTTTATGTTCCCAAGAGCACAGTAGTGGCATAATTCTTAAATGGAAGAAATTTGAAACAACCAGGACTCTTCATAGAGATGGCTGCCCCACTAAACTAAGTTATGGGGAGAAGGGCCTTCCAGAAGATCAACCATCACGGCAGCACTCCACCAATCTGTGCAATCTGTAAAGCCTCTCCTAAGACCTCACTCTACAGCCCACCTAGGTGTTTTTAAGCAGCTGAGGCAGGGAGACTGGCATTGAGGGAAAAGCAGAATGGTAGGGAGGGAAAAGCAGAATGGAACCCCATCATTCTTAATGATGGGGTTCCCTGTATGTTGCTACAAATATGTAAACCCAACCTACTCGAGCCTTTCAATGCCTAACGTAATGAGGTTGTGTTCCCACTGCATTTGTAATGACCATTCAGCATGTACTTTCGCAAGTCAGCCTACACACAGGCACCCCCACCCAGGACTAACAAGTGTTGAAAGGGTGTTGCATACCTCCCAACCGTCCCAGATCCAGCAGGAACTTTTTTTTTTTTTTACAATATTTTATTATATTTTTTACAAAATGTAACAATCAGAAAAATTCACATTACAAAAATTATTATTACCGTCCTTTGCCCCAACCCCCCCCCCCTCCCCTCCCTCGCCCCCTCCCTCAGTCTGGCACCAATACTAGTCTTCTCTTTTTCTGCTCACCATTTCCATATAGACAACTTTTCCTTAACTTTTCCCTCCTTCCTTTTTCCTTTACTAGCAAGTAACTCATATGTTTTTACCTTATTTACCAAGCCTATCCACTCTTCAGTAGACGGGGGCTTATCTGAGATCCATCTTCTGAGAATACAGTGACCCCCCGACCTACGATGGCCCCGACATATGATCAAATCGACATACGATGGCCTCTCAGCATTAACATACGATGCTTTTTTATGTCGGGGCCATGGCATTAAGTGCTATCCGGCAGCGCAAAATGCCTAAGCTGCTGCCGGATAGCAGCTTAATGTTCCCCGAGTGGTGCGGTAAGTATTAGTTACCCCTCCACGATGTTCCGGGGTGCCCTCCATGTCCAGCGCTGGTCTTCCGGTGTCTTCTCGGCCCTCTCCGATGACGTCAATACGCTGCTGCGCACGTCATCCAATAGGAATGGCGTACGCAGCAGCGTAATGACGTCGCTACTCAGGCCCAGTAAGGCCTTGCGGAAGACAGCAGAGGACCGGAGAAGACAGCAGAGGACCGGAGAAGACAGCGGAGAGTCCAGTGGAGGCCCGGGGTCAGCGGCGGGGACACCATCTCGAGCGGCGGGGACAGGTGAGTACAGCTTCCTATACTTTACATTGCACGAATCCCTCAACATACGATGGATTCGACAAACGATGGCTCGTTTGGAACGAATTACCATAGTATGTTGAGGGACCACTGTACAGATCTTTGCCAACCCATTTAGTTTGCTTATCATTTCGTTCTTTGCCCCACTAGCTCCACTCACCCCCATTACTACCGATAGTGCATTAAGTTGTAATTTTACGCAGAGGCTTTCCTCAATTTTAGCAATAGTATTTCCCCAAAATTTCAGGATCTCGGGGCATCCCCAACACATATGAATCAGATCTGTCTCTCCCCCTCTGCACTTAATGCAAGTAGGGTCATTTCTATATCCTATTTTCCACAAAAACCTTGGTAAGTAATGCAATCTATGGAGCATCTTAAACAGGGATATCCGATGGTTTTGATTTAATATTGATTTTTTGATGTTACAGAAGGCGTCCAGCCAGGCTTATCTCCCCTAAGTCCTTTTCCCATTTCCCGTTATATTTATTAATTTGAGACTCCCCCTTACTAAGAACAATCATTTTGTATATATTCCCCATTACTTTCCTTTTATTAGTGATCAGTGGGTCCTTAATATAATCCATGATTGAGTGCTCCCCTACTACCCATCTATCATTATCTTTATCCTTTTTATATGCCTCTCTAATTTGTATACAACCAAATTTTTATTTCTCTTCCAGCCCAAAATCTCTTTTAATCTGTGTCCACTCCCTTAAATTACCTTTTACAAATAAGTGATCCACCAATTTAATACCCCTCTTTTCCAATCGATGAAGTTGGAAATTTTTCCAAATTCCTTTAAGTATATATTTTGCCAAAGTGGGGTGCATTTCAAACTACCCTTTATACCCATCAATTCCCTTATATTCTTCCAAGTGTAATCCAACAACTGGATGCCTGGATACTTCCTATAAATTATGTTTCCCAACCTACCACTCTCCGTGATTGTGAACAAATCCCCCACCTCTATACCCTTTCTCCTAAGAAATTCAAGCGTATTGTCCTTATCCTGCAAAATGTGTGTTAATTGACTTACAAAATAATAAATGCGAAAATTGGGGAGACCCAAGCCCCCTTTATCTATTGGGGGGTTAAGATATACACTCTTCATTCTAACCTTCTTCCGCCCCATATCAATTCATTAATAATTTTTTCCAGTCCCCCCCAAAAAAGCGTCTTTAATCCTAATTGGGGCAGCTCTGCAATAATGTAAAGTCATCGGGAGTAGTACCATTTGAACCAGCATAATTCTATCTGCCATAGATAAGCCCATTCTGCTCCAGATTTTACATTTAGAGTTAACTGCCTCATTCAGAGGATCCAAATTCAACTTCCCAAATTGATTAATATTCCCTCATACCTTAATCCCTAAATATTCAAAACTGTCTCCTATATCTAGGTACAAGAGGTACAAGAGGTACATAACTAGGTTGATCACAGAGAAGTCAAAGAAGTCAAAAATAATGATAACTGTCCAAATGATTATATTATCACATTCTTGACTCTGCACAGTCCGAAGCAAAAACACAAAAAAAATCCATACGGCAAAATCTCAAAAATAAAAAGTGTACAAAAAGTAAATACTATGGAATAAAATCTACACCTATGTGGATAAAATCTACACCTCACAGCACATAAAACTGAAAAATTAAGCTGGTTGTTAAAATAAAAACTTTTTTAGCTGGCTCCTAGATTCAAAGCAAATTTGTCAAGACTTGATAATATATTTGTCTTATGCTAGTCACCAATCTCAAGTTCCATGGATGTACTACACATTAAGACGGATATCGAATAAATAAACATATATATATATATATATATATATATATATATATATATCATACACAGAACAATTTTTTTTATTAACCGGCTGGCATCCCCCATGTATGAGACTCCGTTAAAGCATACCTGCTACATTAAAATAAAACTTTAAGTACGGTAATGTAAATGTTCATAACAATGTTAACTATTTCTGGCAGTGTATGCATTTTACTCTTTTTATTCTTTTCGAATATAGTCTAAGACTTCCAGCACAGTGTTTTATCTGTCTGATCAGTGTGCGGAGAATGTAAGAACAAAGTTCGACCTCAGCAGCTGCAAGTATCAGTCAGGAGCATTCAGCAACCCAGTGTTTCCATCCTGTTCAGCATTTAGTGGATTTGGAGATGCAGCTACACCTAGTGATCAGCGACAGATCACAGCAGGCTAAGCTTTTCAACTGAGACTGCAATTTCTCTCTGTGTTACGAGGTTCAGTGCTTTGTAACTCAAAATCATTTAAATGGAGTTAAATATATTTCAGCCATACAGGAGTCAATGCAATACACAGGTTTTATATGTTTTTATTTTCTGTTAAAAAGAACACATACAACAACAAAATCTGTGTGCACAAGAACAATTTGAGGAGTGTCATCATAGTTTAAGCTACAAAAAAATCCTGATGCTTCCAGCTTTCAACCATGATTGATATTTCAAGAAAACATTTCTCTAAAAGAAGTATAAAAACAGTGATCAGTCCTTGATTTGTCTATTGTAAAGGTATTTTCTTGTACTGTAAAATCTGTTAGCGTATTTTATTTTCTGTGTGCATTTCTGACCAATTTTTCTTGTGGCGACTTTATTGCAGATGTCAAACAAAAATATTTGGGTAAAAATAAATTTGAGAGCAAATTTTACACTGTGTGTACATAATATAAAACCAGTAAAATATTAGTCAATTTAGTAATGTTTTCATAGTTGGCAAAGGCTGGGTTCTCTTGAATGAGCACTGCATGCAACCCGCGGCTACAAGCAGACACACAGGGGTCTGCAAGTCTGTAGTAAACTGCGTTAACAGGCACAGTATACTCTCAGACATTGTGGCCACTCTCAGCCTAGCTCAGGGGGCAGGGGGAGCAACCCCACTGATTTCAATCGGATTCCGCTGTGCTGTGCACATGGTGGAATTTCCGCAGCAGATGTTTTTTGCTGCGGAAATCCTAATTCATCCGTGCCACACCAGGCATTCTAAATAGTTAAATGGATTAACAGTTAAATTCTAAACAGACATTAATGCAGAGGATGTGGCATGACATCACAAGAGGCGTGGCATGAGGTCACATCTCCGGCTGCGTTCTTAACCTACTGTGATGCACGGGTGATGCATGGAGATTGCGGGGGGTCCCAGTGGTGGGATGCCTCCAATCAGACACCTTATACCCTATCCTTTGGATAGGGGATGAGATGTCTGGTGGAGTACCCCTTTAAGCTGGGTTCTCACATTTTAAAAGTAAAGCAAAAAAGGACAATAACAAATAGGTATTAAAAATAAAATAAAAGAAAAACAGCAGTAATCCCAACACTGAAATTACTGCAGTTTTAACAAATTAATCAATTTCTCAGACACACAGAAACCAATCTCAGATCAGCCTTTGGAGCAATTTGAGAAGTGAAAAATGGGTTATTAGTTTCTGTCAGAGGCAGAAATCAGACACAGTTTGATAAATCTGGGTCATTATTATTTTTAAAAACAAATAGCAGTTTTTTTTATACCTTATTTTACTGTTTTTTATTTATTTATTAATTTTTTTCATTTTACAATATGTGAACTCAGCTTCACTTAGTACAGATTCAGAATAGTTATTGCTCTTTTTATATGGTAAGTTTAGGTGCATATATCTTGTAGTATTTTGGACCTTATTTTAATCAGTATTTTTACCAAAACTGTGAGTGGGTCCATAAAACAGATAAAGTTGCTAATATTTCCATTTTAGATAGGCCTCGTTCACATTGCTGTTGGACTCCGCTATTTGGAGTTCCGTTGGCAATGCGGCCAGAAGGGCAGGAGTTTAGCGGAGAAAAAAATAGTGCAAGCACAATTTTTTTCACCACTAAAAGCCTGTAAAATTACTGGATGCCCAACGGACCCCATGCAAGTGAATGGGGTCTGTCAGGACCTGATAGTAGCCGCTTTAGGGTCCGATCGGCTCAAAATAAAAAAAATTAAAAAAGAGCCAATTGGACCCATAACAGGTAAGATGTGAACGGCATTGTGAACGAAGCCTTATTTTCTGTGCCGGTTTCACTCCGACCAAAATACTGTAAATTTTACCTCATAGTCCAAGGCCACATGCTATAAAGTGAAATCTATGCCAGCTCCAAACTGACGTAGATGTCAGCTATTATTGATGTAAGTGTACTGGAGTAAATCATATTAAATTTGATGGTACATAGTGGCCATGCTCCTTTTAGAGTGAAAAAATAAGTTGCTACTACAATAGCGCTACCCAGTAATGATCCGAATGAAACTTAAAGGGGTACTCCGGTGGAAACCTTTTTTTTTTATCAACTGGTGCCAGAAAGTTAAACAGATTTGTAAATTACTTCTATTAAAAAATCTTAATCCTTCCGGTACTTATTAGCTACTTTTTGGAACACAGTGCTCTCTGCTGACATCACGAGCACAGTGCTCTCTGCTGACATCTCTGTCCATTTTAGGAACTGTCCAAAGCAGCATATGTTTTCTATGGGGATTTTCTCTACTCTGGACAGTTCTTAAAATGGACAGAGATGTCAGCAGAGAGCACTGTGCTCGTGATGTCAGCAGAGAGCACTGTGTTCCAAAAAGAAAATAATTTCCTCTGTAGTATTCAGTAGCTAATAAGTACTGGAAGGATTAAGATTTTTTAATAGAAGTAATTTACAAATCTGTTTAAATTTCTGGCACCAGTTGATAAAAAAAAAAGTTTTCCACCGGAGTACCCCTTTAACTTACATAGTGTATCAATCCTTTAATTTTTATTGACACAATATGAAAAAAAACAATAAACGTAACATGAATTCTGGCAAGATACATTTCGGGAGGCAAACGCATCTTGCAAGTATTGATGATAAATTTCTTGTTTTCTCAATATTGTGTCAATAAAAACTAAAGCATTGAAACACAATATCTAAATGAAGTATCCATCAGATCATTGCTAGTTAGTGCCATTCCAGTGCTATATTTTTTTTTTGTCCATATATCCACTGTACCTGTACAAGTACTTAAAGGAGTATACTGGCCATCGAAAGGATAGGGGATAAGATGTCTGATTGTGGGGGTCCCCTGCTGGGTGATTCCTAAACCCTGATAAACCCCCCCCATTACCCCCCCCCCCCCCCAATACCCCCCCCCCCATTTGCGCGATCTCCGAGCAACACACATCATTCTGTACCGGGTGCTGCTCCAGTCTCGGAAATGCTGGTTTTGCTGGTTTCCGGGACTGGAGATGTGATGTCACGCCGCTCTGATAACTGTCTATGGGAGGGGGCGTGACGACAGAATACTGGGTGCTGAAAGGAGATCACAGGGGTGGGGGGGGACCCCCGCGATCAGACATCTTATTCCCTTGGATAGGGGATAAGAGGTTGATGGGCAGAATACCCCTTTAAGTCAAGAAACTGATCTCCTGCAGACTGAGATCCTAAGTGTAACATAGGATAGGGGGGTATGCATGCACTCAAGGTGTATTTCAGGTGAGAGTCCAGAACTTTAGGGGTTTCTCCTCTACCTGTGATGCCCACGGAAATACATTGGATGCCTTCCTCTTATCTTTTTGCTTCTTTCCTTTCTAATGCTCCTTTAATGATATACTGTGGTGTAGCAATATGAAGTGGGGCAGTGTGGTTTAAATATACAATACAAAAGTTTAAAAAAATGTCCTTTTTTTAAAACCTGGAATAATTGGTTGTTAATTTCCAACTATTGTTTTTAAAGAAATCACCGACTTGAACTATTGTTATTAGTGTAAAAAAGTGGGAGTCACCGAAAACACTACACCCTCCTGAATGGTGGGTTAGGGTGTGTATAAAACATCTGGGGCATATTGCCAAAGTATATTATTCTTTTGAACTCTAGTATACAGCAAGATAGTAGCAATATTTCAATACTATATAATAAATGGAGACAATAGTTTACTGAGCCTGGAACGGTCTATATATTTATATACATATCTGTTTTGTTCACCCATATCCCCTCTTCTTAGGGTGAAGTCTCACTATATCTGAAGTCTCACTATATCTCACTATACCTGTGACTAATTAGGGCTCCCCAGTGAGACAATTAGTTCCTTCCCCTAATTGTTCCCTATTAAAGGGCACATAGGAGCAAGAATAGACCAGGTTCCAGAGCTTGGCCACCCTTATAAGGGCGTAAACTCCGCCTAGGTATAGGTATAGTAAGAGGGCGAACCAGGGAAAGTGACGGGTAGTGGCCAATCATCAACTACGGCCTATTACCCCTCCTAGGTCCTTTTACCCTCTTTCCCTACCTATACCCCATCCTTTATTGTGAGGTCATATATACAATTATATTCCCTGACCTACGTGGTTGCCTATAGGGATATTTTTATATCTATATTTTTGAGCAATCGGTGACTACATGGACACTTATCAGGTCCTGGTTTTTGTTTAATTCTCTTTTTTTGTTGATGGTTTTTCGGGGGTTTATCCCCTTTTTTTTAAAATATATCTAATAAAAGTTAAGTATTAGTGTTTTTGGTGACTCCCTATAGTTTTTAAAAGAGTCACACTTGGTGAAAATGTGTACTTTTGACTACCTAGAGATCTTCTCTGCAGCCTAAGTAGCTAATAAGTGTAGCTGCCAACCATAATGTAACAGGCCTAAAAAAGAACTCAAACAGCAGGTAAGCATCATTTATTTCTACCCCTAACAAACATTACAATTTTTTTTCGACAGGTAGTTTTAGAAATAATAAACAAAGAAAAAAAATAAAGAAATATTAATAAAGTGAGGAGCTTCCGAATTCTCTAAAAAAAATGTCTTTAATTGGTTTTACACATTGTGCACCCATATTATGACCACAAGTCCTGGCCAGACCATGGATCTGATGACGCAAACTGCAACCAGTCTGTTCGGACCCACAATCAAGCTGGGACATACAGCCACAATATGGACTCAAAAATGTGTCCATTATATGCCCGTATGAAACCAACCTAAATCTGTTTAGTATGTACAAATTATATCACTTGGAGATCCACCACCTTAATCTTTGAGATCAGGTATTACATATTTAAGTTGTTTTACATAATAGAGAGAAAGATCAAAAGAGAGAGAGATCTATTGGTGGGATGAGGAGAAGCCACCGGGGACCATCCCAATGACTCTTGATTCAGGTAGCATGACACTGATGCCCTTCAAAGGGGTAGTCCAGTGGTGAAAAACTCATCCCTTATCCTAAGGATAGGGGATAAGTTTCAGATCGCGGGGGCTTCGACCGCTGGAGCCCCCCGCGATCTCCTGTACAGGGCCCCAGCTCGCTGGCCAGATAGCGTGTGTTGACCACCGCACAAAGCGGCGGCCGACTCACCCCCTCAATACAAGTATATGGCAGAGCCGGAGATTGCCGAAGAAAGCGTCTGGCTCTGCCATAGAGTTGTATTGAGGGGGCGTGTCCGCTTCGTGTGGTGGTCAACAAGCCCCCTTCAAGCGGGCTGCTGGGGCCCCATACAGGAGATCATGGGGGCCCCAGCAGTCGGACCCCCCGAGATCTGAAACTTATCCCCTATCCTTAGTATAGGGGATAAGTTTTTCACCACTGGATATCTCCTTTAAGGGATGTCCTGTTGGCAAACTATAAAGGGTGTAACCGGATCCTATGAACTCAAATAACTAAGCCATAAGATCAAAGAAACATTGGACGATGTTTAGACTCATAGGCTTCTAAGTATTTCTCTCTATCATTATATAAGTGGCGCCACTTTAATCAATAACACAATTGGAGCCTTCATGCATCTGAATAGGCATAGTTGAAGTAGCATATGCCAGCTTGATACTGAGAGGATTAATTGCTGTTATGCTGGGCTTAATACAATTCTAAATGTGGTAATAACTAGAATATTTACTACAGAAAAACAAAAGGATTTAATTCCCAAATCTCTAATCTGTCATTACAATGGATTGAGCCCCATGCTCTGTCTTTATAATCTGCCCCATGGCTCCAAGGTGATAAGGAATACATACTTCTTTTGACAACACATTTTTAACTTATGCTTTTGTGATTTTTTTTTTGTAGGAAAAGTAGAATTGTTTTCGAGAGTTTTAATTGAAAGAAAGGGGAATGCACATGACAATATCCCTGCTAATACCTGTCATCAAGATTCCTGCTTCTGTAACAGTATGGGGCTGTTATTACAACTCTTCTAGCCACTACCGCATACCTGATCCCTCTCCAAAAAAAAGAGCAACAAAGCTGTAATTAATCTAAAGATCAGGGCACTTTACTTACAGGGGATGCATGTGAAATATGCTTTATACTTAGCTTCTTTCCTCAGGAAATCCAATACAATGAGCAGCTATTGTGGTTCTTTGTCCCATTCCACGGCCATGAAAATCAACAACTAGTTTCACAATACTGTTGGTCTGACATACAAGCTTTTATTGAAATATTGTGCCATTAAAGGCTACAGCTAGGCTGAAAATATTAATAGCTGTCCTTCAAAAATCCCTTGAAAAGCGCTATAGTCAAATGACTTAGCAGTTTATTTTTTTAATTTTAGCTACTTGTGCAACTTTTTATGTCAAAGTACAAAAACTCTCCGTCTAGCCTAAGGACTCCTGCATATACTTTCAATGGGTTCTGTCACAATGAAAAAAATGTATATGTTGTACATCTTTGTAAAACGTTAACCTTCCTAATATACTTCATAAGAAAATGTTACTTCTTTTTATAGAAATCATAGGTTATAAAAACATCACTAAGGGTCCCCCCACCACCACCACCACCATCCAGAACGATATCCTCTCATGGACAAAGTCCGGACAGTCAGGACCTTTCTCAAAATAATTTTAGCCTCGTTGTACCATACCAAGCCATCTCCTTTTCCTACATTGGGTAATATCTTATGGAGTAAAGATAAACATAGCAAACTTTGAGCTCATGCATGAATAAGGGGGTGCGTTCAGAAAGAACAGTGGTCGAGTGTGTGTTAAACTTCAGCAACCATCAGCTTAACAGTTTGCTATGTTTATCTTTACCCCATGGATATAACCCAATGTGTCCAGAGTCTGATAGAGCTCTGACCAGGAGATTTGACTAACTGAATTTATATGTGTTCACAATCTTCTTATACAAATCTCCTTTGCCTACACCATAGAACCATAAAACCGTGGTGCAAAATAAATAAGACATCAGTACGAAAAAGCAGAACCTTACTGTAAGTACTAAAATGCAGTAGGGAAGGAAAAAAAATACAGAATGGTGGCATGCATGAATAGATGCCATGCCACACAGTCACCCAATGGAGCATAGTCTCCATAGTATGGAGTGCCATCATACAGCACTAGGCCTGTAAGAGGGTTAGACATCAATTTATAACATTATGGCAATATTATTGTCATTTCCTACTGCTAGCAGACTTCTACCTACAACAGCAGATTTTCTGACCAACACACAACTACTTGATCTAGATGGAGTAATTATCAAAATGACAACGTGTTACAGGCTCTAAGCAGTAGTTAGGGGGGACATTACACACCAAGTTTTCTTTTCTTTAGCAATTTTACAATCTGGCTTACTTCAGCCTGTAAAGAATGTCTGACGGAGCCTTCCCTCTCAATGCAATGGAAAATTGGAACACTGCACACAGTATCTCTGCCATGTATTCACAGACAGACTATTATGAAAGAGGGGAACTTTGGAGTTTCACAAAATGTAGTTCAGGGGCTCACAGGCTATTATAAAGCACAGCAATTCACTGCAGGGGAAAAAACGTAGGATAGAAGGATAAAAGGAAGGGAATATAGACACAGGGCTGGTGTGTTTCTCATTTCATAGCACAATGAGAGGTAACGTCCTGCTCAGAACTATATAACAGACTGAGAGAACAAGTGCTCTCTACTGCTATGTGAACTCTTGTCATCCTGATCTATAGTAGGCTGGAAGGTCAAGAAAGTAGTTTAATAGTAAATATCATTTGTATCATTACTGTGTAACAAATACGTTGTCACAATAAGCAATGCCAAGGCATATAAATATAAAGAACTGTATGGGAAAACTATAAACCACAGCTTATTTTACTGCACATTGACCAAAATTGCACTCCTTTCTCTCCATACACCCCATCAACCCTCTAAAGCAGTGGTCTTCCACCTGCGGACCTCCAGATGTTGCAAAACTACAACTCCCAGCATGCCCGGACAGCCGTTGGCTGTCCGGGCATGCTGGGAGTTGTAGTTTTGCAACATCTGGAGGTCCGCAGGTGGAAGACCACTGCTCTAAAGAAACAGTAAAAGACGCAGGGAATCTATTGACACCTCTGTGTCTTCTTTAAAGAATATCTACAAGCCAAATATGAACCAAAATTCCCAAGTTGAAGTGTTCCAAATGATACGCACTTTACTTTCTCACCATTTTCCTGAGTAAATGTTAGTAGATTAAAGATTTTTATAGCTATGTCATTGTCAATGCTATGTTAGGCTGCATGCGTAAGATGCAGTAAATACTGATTTTGCTACATTACCACAATGTGTAAACACAGCCAAACTGATTAAGGGACTTGTTCACTATATAAGATTATTGATATTTATGCATTTTAGGTCAGCTTCCTTTTAAAATTAAAACCTCTAAAAAAAAAAAACCCTCATTGACAAGTCCACCCCCTTATACAGACCAGATTTGATGTAAAGGATTTCAGTCCACCATACACTATGCATATGTTCTTTGAGAAGACCAACTTACATAAGAGCACTTTTCTTTCTTCATCAATTTTATTTATTGAGAAAATCATAAACTGTACATGCAATACAGGGTACACATCAGTCAGGAGATAACAGACCACTTTTTAATGCTAGTTTTCATTGTATTTGCTTATTTGTGCTTTTGGGGAAGTAAACTCGGATCAATGATACAATTGTCTTGATAGGTAAACATGTTCTACAGTATTTCTATACTGGCAAATGTGCAAACAATGGTCAGCACAACTAAATACATACATGGCTGTCTGCTGTAAAATATCAGGATACAACTCAAACACAGGAAATTGTTAGCCATTAGTTAATGCTAAGGGAAAAGTCTACATCATAGGTAAACAATAAGGATAACAATAGCAACAGATTCCTCTTTTCCTTGTGAAGAAAACAGAAGCTTATTGAAAAGTATAACTGTGGGGCGACTTTCACCACCATCATGATGGAATCGGCAGCTATCATCACATTCAGTGTAATGCTGGGTTCACACATCGTAAAAGTACATTAAAAATACGTCTGTAAAATTGGTATAAAAACTGGCGTATTTTTAAAGTAATTTTACGATATGTTAACCCAGCCTCAACACAACAGACCTCATATAACACATATCAACATCTAAAAGTGCCAGGTGCAGTTTGTTTCCAATATATTGGTCATATAACTTACATGAACATTCTGTAACTTTCTGTAACTGAGAACTATATCCCTTAAAGGGGTACTACCGTGGAAAAGGTTGTTTTTTTTTTTTTAAAATCAACTGGTGCCAGAAAGTTAAACAGATTTGTAAATCACTTCTATTTAAAAATCTTAATCCTTCCAGTACTTTTTAGGGGCTGTATACTAAAGAGAAATCCAAAAAGAAATGCATTTCCTGTGATGTCCTGACCACAGTGCTCTCTGCTGACCTCTGCTGTACATTTTAGGAACTGGAGAAAATCCCCATAGCAAACATATGCTTCTCTGGATTGTTCCTAAAATGGACAGCATAGGTCAGCAGAGAGCACTGTGGTCAGGACATCACAAGAAATGCATTTCTTTTTGGATTTCTCTTTAGTATCCAGCCCCTAAAAAGTACTGGAAGGATTAACATTTTTTAGTAGAAGTGATGTTTAACTTACTGGCACCAGTTGATTAAAAAAAAAAAGTTTTCCAGGGAAGTACCCCTTTAAATCTGTAATATCTAGTACATGGTCCCCAGCAGCAGATTTTGGGGTGTGCAGTCACACGATGGTGCTGTGTAGCTGCATTCCCAAATATTAGCTCCTGAAGTCAATCTTTCGACACATATAGCAACCAAAGACAAGCAAAGAGCAAAACTTTATACCACACATAGGACTATGTTACTTGGAAGAATGCTTTTTTATCATACTTGCTAGTTATATGATACTGTAGTAGCATGATGTTCAATGACGACACTTGCTAAAATACAATATCCTTGTAGTCACTGGCTGGACTTCAGCTCGTTCCTTCTATAATTGCAATGTTATGGTAATGTCATGTAATTGCCCATTGCTGGTTCTAAATTACTGTCTACATAAAGATATGGTAACAAATAACAACACTTTATTTTATACAACCTTAAAGGGGTACTCTGGTGGAAAAAAAACATTTCAAATCAACTGGTGCCAGAAAGATTTGTAAGGGACTTCTATTAAAAAATCTTTATCCTTCCAGTACTTTTTAGCAGCTGTATGCTACAGAGGAAATTCTTTTCTATCTGAATTTCTTTCTTGTATTGTCCACAGTCCTCTCTGCTGACACCCGATGCCCGTATCATGAACTGTCCAGAGCAGGAGAAAATCCCCATTGCAAACCTATGCTGCTCTGGACAGTTCCTGACACGGACAGAGGTGTCAGCAGAGAGCACTGTGGACAAGACAGAAGAGAAATTCAGATAGAAAATAATTTCCTCTGTAGCATACAGCTGCTAAAAAGTACTGGAAGGGTATAGAAGTAATTTACAAATCTGCTTAACTTTCTGGCACCAGTTGATAAAAAAATATATATATATACCGTATATATATATATATATATATATGTGTGTGTGTGTGTGTGTGTGTGTATGTATATATATATATATATATATATATATATATATATATATATTTATTTTATTTTTTCCCCCACCGGAGTACCACTTTAAGATGAGCCAAGGGGTGAAACGTAGCTAAAAAGGAGGACATAACAACCTAAGAAAAAAACAGTATAACAAACTGCATTTTTAAGGAGCCATTACCTGAATATTATCTTTAATATTTCAAGTAAATGGTTCTGTGCCGGAAAGGTTCTTGTATCTGGCGTACACTTAGTGCCCAGTAGGTTAATAAGAAGTCAGTGCTATTACAATGTGATTGATTAAAAGGACATAGTGTCTCCCCTGCTACATCCTATGGATTATTAAGCATCTGATGGAGTTATAAAGCTGCACTAGGAATGGCTTAGAGAGAATGACATGCACCCAAGCAGCCAGCCATTCAGCAGCACAAGGCGGCTCAGACAACTTTGCAGAGGTTGTTATTATGTGACACTAGCAGTATTCATGCTGGAGCCTCTACTGACAGCATAGTCACGTCTCCCAGGCAATGCACCTGGTTCTTCCCGCTCATACAGCATTGTTTTCTGGGACTCTGGTGTCTGAGCAGGACATGACAAGTCCAAGAGGAAATTACCCTGTTTACTTTAATGGAGGGGAGCAGGAAAGCAGCTGGGAAGATAAGAGAACAGAGGAAATAGGGTGGAGAATAAGGAGCCTGAAAAGGGGATGAAATGAAAGAGGAAAAGGGAAATGATGAGAACAAGCTGCTGGAGCTGATAATGATCCAGCCCGTAGATCAGTGCATTGGACTGGAGACATCACTGCTGCACCGAGCTCACAGCGTCACGTATATACAACCCCATGGGAAAGTTACTGTCACACTAAAGGCAACTAACAGCAAGTTATGTTCGAAACGTCACTGCGGACAGCAAAAGTAGCGCCCTGTGTCATGATGGGCATTGTAGTTGGTGGATGTGCTAAGAAAGGTCACTATATGAAATTCTGCAGCCAGAAAATGTATAGAAATTGGACCCCTAACTATGGGCTTGTCACCTACCAGATGCATAATTCAGTATTGCCCAACCAGGGCGCCTCCAGCTGTTGTAAAACTACAACTACCAGCATGCCCGGACAGCCTTCGGCTGTCCGGGCATGCTGGGAGTTGTAGTTTTACAACAGCTGGAGGCGCCCTGGTTGGGAAACAATGACATAACTAAACATTCATAGTAAATCTACATGTCACCTAAGACTATCTGTGCATACTAGTGTGGCTGTGGTATCAGTGCCATCTACAGAATGTCTTCTACTCCACTTGTCATGTCCACGACTGGTCATTTGTGAGCATAGAAAGACTATATCTGAACTACAGAACACTAATTAAATGGGAAAGTTACCAGTCATTTCTAAGGAATATAAGGACTATGTCACACGTCTTTTTATATAGGCATCTATGTATTGTATGAATACAGTTTGGAGCAGACGACTATATACAGAGACATCACACCTGTCAGACCTACCATGGCCATGACTGCTCATTCTCATCTGATCAGCCTTTTATGTAGTATGTATGTTACTTCTCAGAATCCCAGTCCTCTGATATGTGAAGCATGCTTGTAACGTCTGATAACCCTAGTCCATTGATATATGTGGTATGCATGTAACGTATGATAAAACCAGTCCACTGATACATGCAGTATATATATATAAATATATATATAGATATATATGCTACATATATGCTACTACTCTAATACCAGTCATTTTATAAACGCAGCATGTATGCTGTTTCTCCTGATCCCATATATATATATATATATATATATATATATATATATATATGTTACTTCTCCAAGTTCCCTGTTGCATGTAGTAAATATGTTTCTTCACACTCGGAGACTTATGTCAGTAAATCTTTGGATACATGAAATATATGCGTTACTTCCCATAATCCCAGTCCCTGATACATGTAATAGAAATGTTACTTTTCCAAGTCCCTGATACATGTAGTATATACAGTATATACTGTCTGTTCCTTCTCATAAGAGTGTCTCCTGACACATGTAGAGTGTTACTTTTCCTATTCCCTGATACATGTAGTATATACAGTATGTTACTAATCATACCAGTCTCCGTAATGCATAACTTACTCCGACACATGTAATGCATAACTTACTTTTCCCATTCCCTGAAAAATGTAGCGTATATGTATACTCTGATACATGTAGTATTTACTGCATGTTACTTCTCTCAATTCCAGCCCCTGGTACATGTAGTGTATATGTTACTTCTGATCCAAATTCCTGGCACATGTCGTATATACTTTGGTACTTCTCCTGATTCAGTCCCAGGTACATGTAGTGTATATGTAGTATATACTGTATGTTACTTCTCCCAGTCCCGGATACACGTAGTATATACTGTATGTTACTTCTCCCAGTCCCGGATACACGTAGTATATACTGTATGTTACTTCTCCCAGTCCCGGATACACGTAGTATATACTGTATCTTACTTCTCCCAGTCCCGGATACACGTAGTATATACTGTATGTTACTTCTCCCAGTCCCAGATACATGTAGTATATACTGTATGTTACTTCTCCCAGTCCCGGATACACGTAGTATATACTGTATGTTACTTCTCCCAGTCCCAGATACATGTAGTATATACTGTATGTTACTTCTCCCAGTCCCGGATACACGTAGTATATACTGTATGTTACTTCTCCCAGTCCCAGATACATGTAGTATATACTGTATGTTACTTCTCCCAGTGCCCAGTATATGTGGTATCTACTATAAGTTATTTTTCCAAGTCCCTGGTACATGTGGTGTTTATGTTACTTCTCCTGATCCCAGTCCCCAGTATATGTTGTATATACTATATGTTACTTTTCCCAGTCCCAGATACATGAAGTGTATATTGTGTATGTTACTTCTCCCAGTCCCCGGTATATGTAGTATATATGTAGTATATTGTGTATGTTACTTCTCCCAGTCCCGGGTCCATGTGGTATATATGTAGTATATATGTAGTATATTGTGTATGTTACTTCTCTCAGTCCCGGGTACATGTGGTATATATGTAGTATATTGTGTATGTTACTTCTCTCAGTCCCGGGTACATGTGGTATATATGTAGTATATTGTGTATGTTACTTCTCCCAGTCCCGGGTACATGTGTTATATATGTGATTTATTGTGTATGTTACTTCTCCCAGTCCCCGGAATATGTAGTATATATGTAGTATATTGTGTATGTTACTTCTGCCAGTCCCGGGTATATGTAGTATATTGTGAATGTTACTTCTCCCAGTCCCCGGAATATGTAGTATATATGTAGTATATTATGTATTTTACTTCTCCCAGTCCCGGGTACATGTAGTATATATGTGATTTATTGTGTATGTTACTTCTCCCAGTCCCGGGTACATGTAGTATATGTGTGATTTATTGTGTATGTTACTTCGCCCAGTTCCCGGGTACATGTGGTATATATGTAGCATAGTGTGTATGTTACTTCTCCCAGTCCTGGGTACATGTGGTATATATGTAGTATATTGTGTATGTTACTTCGTCCAGTCCCGGATACATGTGGTATATATGTAATATATATGTAGTATATTGTGTATGTTACTTCTCCCAGCCCCACGTATATGTGGTATATATGTAGTATATTGTGTATGTTACTTCTCCCAGTCCCACGTATATGTAGTATATATGTAGTATATTGTGTATGTTACTTCTCCCAGTCCCGGGTCCATGTGGTATATATGTAGTATATATGTAGTATATTGTGTATGTTACTTCTCCCAGTCCCGGGTACATGTGGTATATATGTAGTATATTGTGTATGTTACTTCTCCCAGTCCCCGGTATATGTAGTATATATGTAGTATATATGTAATATATTGTGTATGTTACTTCTCCCAATCCTCGGTATATGTAGTGTATATGTAGTATATTGTGTATGTTACTTCTCCCAGTCCCCGGTATATGTAGTATATATGTAGTATATTGTGTATGTTACTTCTCCCAGTCCCCGGTATATGTAGTATATATGTAGTATATTGTGTATGTTACTTCTCCCAGTCCCGGGTACATGTGGTATATATGTAGTATATTGTGTATGTTACTTCTCCCAGTCCCCGGTATATGTAGTATATATGTAGTATATATGTAATATATTGTGTATGTTACTTCTCCCAATCCTCGGTATATGTAGTGTATATGTAGTATATTGTGTATGTTACTTCTCCCAGTCCCCGGTATATGTAGTATATATGTAGTATATTGTGTATGTTACTTCTCCCAGTCCCGGGTCCATGTGGTATATATGTAGTATATATGTAGTATATTGTGTATGTTACTTCTCCCAGTCCCCGGTATATGTAGTATATATGTAGTATATTGTGTATGTTACTTCTCCCAGTCCCGGGTCCATGTGGTATATATGTAGTATATATGTAGTATATTGTGTATGTTACTTCTCCCAGTCCCCGGTATATGTAGTATATATGTAGTATATTGTGTATGTTACTTCTCCCAGTCCCGGGTCCATGTGGTATATATGTAGTATATATGTAGTATATTGTGTATGTTACTTCTCCCAGTCCCCGGTATATGTAGTATATATGTAGTATATTGTGTATGTTACTTCTCCCAGTCACGGGTACATGTGGTATATATGTAGTATATATGTAGTATATTGTGTATGTTACTTCTCCCAGTCTCGGGTGCATGTGGTATATGTTACTTCTCCTGACACTGGGATGTATGCCAGTGAGGCCATACCCCGGTCCCGCAGCCTCTGCCCCTGTGCCATGTGTGCCCAGTTAGTGTGTGGTAGCGGCTCGGTACACTGTGTGGAGGGGAAGGATGGCGGTACCGTTCCGTTACTTGTTATCCCTCATCCACACACTCGTTCTCTCATCTGGCGGTGACAGTGATGGAGCCAGCTGTATCTATGTTTAGTAAAGAAGAAGCGGCACGCATAGAGTTAAATAGACATTTCATGGAAAGACCCAGGAAGCCGGGATCTGCCCCAACATCACATCTAAACTTCCCTAACTCCGCACATGGCACAGTGCCCGGCTCCTCGGGCTATGCCCCTGCCCGGCTCCTCGGGCTATGCCCCTGCCCAGCTCCTCGGGCTATGCCCCTGCCCGGCTTTCCCTGCTCCATGCAATGGCAGCTGTGCCCGGCACCACCCCACTTACCAGAGAACGGTCCGAACGCCACAGCGGGCAGAAGTCCAGCCAAAGTCAGCAGGCAACTTGTAAACACTTTCCCCATGGCGGCTCCAGTACTCCACAAGCCAGGCTGAGCTACAAGTCTCCTCAGTGACCACAGCGAAGAATAAGACCAGTCCGCCACCGCCTGCGCCACACACAAGTTTGTCAGTCCCTGGTCCCGATAGTCCCGCGGGTGGCACGGAGTGCAGAGCAGTGAGTGGCGCCGTGCCCGCTCCAGTCTATAGTACTAACGTGTGTCCTGCCGCAGCTCGTCTCGGGCACTGCCAGCGCCGCCCCCCTCACTACACCTTCTCCATTCCGAACTCTGGCAGCGGCTGCACAAGGCGGTGACGTCACAGCTCTCTCCCCGCGCTGGACTCTGGCGGAGCGGACGCGCTACAGCACCGGCTGAGGGGTGGGGAGAGCGGGCTGTCACACAGCTGGATGCCGGGGACTTCTACTACGTCTGTCTTAAAGTGCCCTTCACCTCTGAGGTTCCTTCTATAAGAAGTAAGGAATCACATTACCAGCAACTCCTCAATGCAGGGCATGGGAGGAAAGTTACTGGAGTACCCGAGTATTGTGCCCCCTGTCATACAGCACCTGCAGGGTACACCTGTGCCAGGAGAGGGACTGAGCTGCTATTCAACAGTGCCTGTACTCTAAGGGGGCAGACTGCATTGGCTATGATCATATATGGTACAACTTGTGTTGTGTAAGACAGCAAAACAGTATGCCAATGTATACCGTGACAAAGGAGTATGCCAATGTATACCATGACAAAACAGTATGCCAATGTATACCGTGACAAAGGAGTATGCCAATGTATACCGTGACAAAACAGTATGCCAATGTATACCATGACAAAACAGTATGCCAATGTATACCGTGACAAAACAGTATGCCAATGTATACGATGACAAAACAGTATGCCAATGTATACCATGACAAAACAGTATGCCAATGTATACCGTGACAAAACAGTATGCCAATGTATACCGTGACAAAACAGTATGCCAATGTATACCATGACAAAACAGTATGCCAATGTATACCATGACAAAACAGTATGCCAATGTATACCGTGACAAAACAGTATGCCAATGTATACCATGACAAAACAGTATGCCAATGTATACCGTGACAAAACAGTATGCCAATGTATACCGTGACAAAACAGTATGCCAATGTATACCGTGACAAAACAGTATGCCAATGTATACCGTGACAAAACAGTATGCCAATGTATACCGTGACAAAACAGTATGCCAATGTATACCGTGACAAAACAGTATGCCAATGTATACCATGACAAAACAGTATGCCAATGTATACCGTGACAAAACAGTATGCCAATGTATACCATGACAAAGGAGTATGCCAATGTATACCATGACAAAAAAGTATGCCAATGTATACCATGACAAAACAGTATGCCAATGTATACCATGACAAAGGAGTATGCCAATGTATACCATGACAAAACAGTATGCCAATGTATACCATGACAAAACAGTATGCCAATGTATACATGACAAAACAGTATGCCAATGTATAGCATGACAAAACAGTATACCAATGTATACCATGACAAAACAGTATGCCAATGTATAGCATGACAAAACAGTATGCCAATGTATACATGACAAAACAGTATGCCAATGTATACCATGACAAAACAGTATGCCAATGTATACCATGACAAAACAGTATGCCAATGTATACCATGACAAAACAGTATGCCAATGTATACCATGACAAAACAGTATGCCAATGTATAGCATGACAAAACAGTATGCCAATGTATACATGACAAAACAGTATGCCAATGTATACCATGACAAAGGAGTATGCCAATGTATACCATGACAAAACAGTATGCCAATGTATACCATGACAAAACAGTATGCTAATGTATACCATGACAAAACAGTATGCCAATGTATACCATGACAAAGGAGTATGCCAATGTATACCATGACAAAACAGTATGCCAATGTATACCATGACAAAACAGTATGCCAATGTATACATGACAAAACAGTATGCCAATGTATAGCATGACAAAACAGTATACCAATGTATACCATGACAAAACAGTATGCCAATGTATAGCATGACAAAACAGTATGCCAATGTATACATGACAAAACAGTATGCCAATGTATACCATGACAAAACAGTATGCCAATGTATACCATGACAAAACAGTATGCCAATGTATACCATGACAAAGGAGTATGCCAATGTATACCATGACAAAACAGTATGCCAATGTATACCATGACAAAACAGTATGCCAATGTATACCATTCCAAAACAGTATGCCAATGTATACCATGACAAAACAGTATGCCAATGTATACCATGACAAAGGAGTATGCCAATGTATACCGTGACAAAACAGTATGCCAATGTATACCATTCCAAAACAGTATGCCAATGTATACCATGACAAAACAGTATGCCAATGTATAGCATGACAAAACAGTATGCCAATGTATACTGTGACAAAACAGTATGCCAATGTATACCGTGACAAAACAGTATGCCAATGTATACCATTCCAAAACAGTATGCCAATGTATACCATGACAAAACAGTATGCCAATGTATAGCATGACAAAACAGTATGCCAATGTATACTGTGACAAAACAGTATGCCAATGTATACCATGCCAAAACAGTATGCCAATGCATACCATGACAAAACAGTATGCCAATGTATACCGTGACAAAACAGTATGCCAATGTATACCATGACAAAGGAGTATGCCAATGTATACCATGACAAAACAGTATGCCAATGTATACCATGACAAAACAGTATGCCAATGTATACCATGACAAAACAGTATGCCAATGTATACCATGACAAAGGAGTATGCCAATGTATACCATGACAAAACAGTATGCCAATGTATACCATGCCAAAACAGTATGCCAATGTATACCATGACAAAACAGTATGCCAATGTATAGCATGACAAAACAGTATGCCAATGTATACCATGACAAAACAGTATGCCAATGTATACCATGCCAAAACAGTATGCCAATGTATACCATGACAAAACAGTATGCCAATGTATACCATGACAAAACAGTATGCCAATGTATACCATGACAAAGGAGTATGCCAATGTATACCATGACAAAACAGTATGCCAATGTATACCATGCCAAAACAGTATGCCAATGTATACCATGACAAAACAGTATGCCAATGTATAGCATGACAAAACAGTATGCCAATGTATACCATGACAAAACAGTATGCCAATGTATACCATGCCAAAACAGTATGCCAATGTATACCATGACAAAACAGTATGCCAATGTATACCATGACAAAACAGTATGCCAATGTATACCGTGACAAAACAGTATGCCAATGTATACCGTGCCAAAACAGTATGCCAATGTATACCATGACAAAACAGTATGCCAATGTATACTATGACAAAGGAGTATACCAATGTATACCATGACAAAACAGTATGCCAATGTATACCATGCCAAAACAGTATGCCAATGTATACCATGACAAAACAGTATGCCAATGTATAGCATGACAAAACAGTATGCCAATGTATACCATGACAAAACAGTATGCCAATGTATACCATGCCAAAACAGTATGCCAATGTATACCATGACAAAACAGTATGCCAATGTATAGCATGACAAAACAGTATGCCAATGTATACTGTGACAAAACAGTATGCCAATGTATACCATGACAAAACAGTATGCCAATGTATACCATGACAAAACAGTATGCCAATGTATACCATGACAAAGGAGTATGCCAATGTATACCATGACAAAGGAGTATGCCAATGTATACCATGCCAAAACAGTATGCCAATGTATACCATGACAAAACAGTATGCCAATGTATAGCATGACAAAACAGTATGCCAATGTATACTGTGACAAAACAGTATGCCAATGTATACCATGACAAAACAGTATGCCAATGTATACCATGACAAAACAGTATGCCAATGTATACCATGACAAAACAGTATGCCAATGTATACCATGACAAAACAGTATGCCAATGTATACCGTGACAAAACAGTATGCCAATGTATACCGTGCCAAAACAGTATGCCAGTAGAGCCATGTTTGTTGGTGGCCTTGCTCGCACCTGCCTTTTCAGCTTGACCCATACATTTTCATTAGGATTGAGATCAGGGCTTTGTGATGGCCACTCCAAAACATTGACTTTGTTATCCTTAAGCCACTTTGTAACCAGTTTGGTAGTATTCTTCATTGTCCATTTGGAAGACCCATGTCCGCCCAAGTTTTAACTTCCAGGCTGATGTCAGGGTAAGGTTTATTCTGATTTCATATCAGATAGTAAGAAAAACATGTCTTTTTATATAGTTTATGTAAACTTCTGGTTTCAATTATCTCAAAAACCTGTCCAGAGAAAAGGTTGCTGAGCTGCAACCAATCAGATTGCTTCTTTCATTTTTGAAAAGGCCTCTAAAAAAATGAATGACGTGATCTGATTGGTTGCTATAGGAAACTCAACTTTTCCTCTGGACAGATTTTGATAAATCTCTCCCATTGGGGGAGATTTTTCTTTGCTTTTAGAGCATTTTTTTGTCTATGTTTTGTCTATGGCGCTGTTCAGGCGCAAGCAGCATTTTTAGCGACTTTTATGCGTCTTTTGATATAGACATTTTCACTCTTTTTGCCTACCCATAGAACTTTTTCTTTTTGACAAAAGTCGCTATTTTGTGCGCAAAGGTACTTTTTTAGGCACAAAGCTACACCACCTACTAGTAGGCGTGAGAATCAATTCTACCTTCCACAATTCAACCTTTAACCTTCCATGACACACGCTCAAGAGCTGATAGCCGCCAGGACCCATCTCTAATGCCAGACACCACCGATTACGGTGATGCCCGGCTTTAACCCCTTAGACAGTGCAATCATATTTGATTGTAGTGTCTAAAATGCAAGTAAAAATGTCCCGGCAGCTCTGTGAAAGTATTTTTCGTCCTATAGGACGCACCGGCGTATAAGACGCACCCAATTTTTAGGGGCAAAATCTAAAAAAATAAAGATTTTGAACCCAATAGTGGTCTTCAACCTGCGGACCTCCAGATGTTGCAAAACTACAACTCCCAGCATGCCCGGACACCCGTTGGCTGTCCGGGCATGCTGGGAGTTGTAGTTTTGCAACATCTGGAGGTCCGCAGATTGAAGACCACTGCAGGAGGAGGTAATACTCACGTGTCCCCGCCGCTCCGGACCCGTCACTGCTGCCCTGGATGTCGCTCCATCGCTGTCGCCGTGTCCCCGTCGCTCCGGAAAGTCTCTGCTGCCGGCCGGGTATCCTTTCTCTCTGTCGTCATCACGTCGTTACGCACGCCGACGCACGTACGCGACGACGTGATGACGAGGAAGGAGAGCGCCGGCCATACAGGGGATCCCTGAATGGAGAAGACACTGAGGAGGCAGGTAAGGTCCCCCCAGGTGTCCTGTAAGCACTAACCCGGCTATTCAGTCGGGCTGTTCGGGACCGCAGCGATTTCACCGCGGCAGTCCCGAACAGCCCGACTAAACAGCCGGGTTAGTGTCACTTTCCCTTCAGACGCGGCAGTCAGCTTTGATCGCCGCGTCTGAAGGGTTAATACAGGGCATCGCCATGATCGGTGATGTCCTGTATTAGCCGCGGGTCCCGGCCGTTGATGGCCGCAGGGACCACCGCGATAGGGGTGTATTCGCCGTATAAGACGCACCGACTTTTTCCCCCCAGTTTTGGGGAAGAAAAAGTGCGTCTTATACGGCGAAAAATACGGTAAGTAAAAACACCTAACCTGCTAAATTCAGGACCCGGGAAAGTGTCTACTTCCCTCCCTCACAAGCGTCTAGAAAAAGTGTATGTGGTAGAGCTTTTCCCACCACAGCAGAGCTGCGCAAAATTCATCATCCTGCTGCACCTTCATGATAAATAAGATGCACGCCAGTCAAGCCCACCACCCAAATAAATGTGGGAAAATAGCTCTACTGTAGAAATTCTTTGATAAATTTCCCCCATAGTGTCTATGTTCTGTCCATTTTGCAGTATATACAGGCCCATTGAGCTTGATGGTTCCAGCACAGGTTCACAAATATAGTCTTATTTTGTACATAATTGCTAAGGTTGAAAGAAAGACAAGGATCTATTAAGTTCAAACTAAAACCCTTCTGTGTGGATCTAGAAGAAGGCACAAATCTTTATGCCAATATCCCTCTACTAGGGTTGAAAATTCCTTCCCAACTTCAAATATAGCACAAAAAAATCCCTAGCTTAACATTTCATCTCCAGAAATCTAGTAACCAGAACTTGTAATATTATATTTTTCTAGGAAGACATCATCATTTAGTGAATCAACCATCACCCCGTTATGTGGCAGAGTTTTATCTTCTTTTCTCTAGATACAGAGGATGTCATAGAGATAAACGGTTAACCCCTTAAAGATATATTTTTTTTTCACTTTCGTTTTTTCCTCTTCTTCTTCTGAAATCCATAACACTTTTATTTTTCCACTTACAAACCCATATAAGGGCTTGTTTTTTGCGCCACCAACTGTATTTTGTAATGAAATTACTAATTTTACAACAAAATCTACACCAAAATGGAAAAAAAATATTTGTGAGAAGAAATTGAAAAAAAAAAAAGCAATTTAGCAACTTTTGGGGGCTTCCATTTCTATGCAGTGCACTTTTCGGTACAAATGTCCCATTTATCTTTAATGAAAATTATATTTTAATAGTTTGGACATTTACGCACGTGGCGATACCACATATATTTGTATTTATTTTTGTTTACATCATTTTATTTTTAAAATGGGAAAAGGGTTATTCAAACTTTTATTAGAGAAGGGGTTAATTCATATTTATTGACTTTATTTTTACACTTTATTCATAATTTTTATTCCCTATAGGAGACTATTACCTGCAATCTTTAGATTGCATAAACTGATCAATGCTGCTCCACAGCAGAGCATTGATCAGTGTTATCTGAGCTCCATTGCTACAGCCTGCAATGGCTAGCTGCAGCATAGGAGTGCTGATCATACAGAAGGGAAGGAAGTAAGAGACTTCCCTCTGTCCTTAAGCTGATCAGGATGCCACGATTTCGCCACGGATGTCCCGATCAGCTACCCTGAGCTACCGGCAACAGATTTTGGGACTTTTACACATCTAAAGGGTTAATGCCGGACATCGGCCTGATCGTTAATCTCTGGCATTAGTCATGATGTCTGGTTGCTGATAGCAGCCAAGACCAAGCAGGTATGAAGCCAGCTCAGCACCTGAGCTCGCTTCATACCCCTGCCGCGCTTCTGCATCTTTAAAAGATGGCATTTTGTGGCAAGGGGTTACATTCTTCATTCATTATTTAACCCCTTAAGGACCAATTTTATTTTTGCATTTTCGTTTTTTCCTCCTCGCCTTCTAAAAATCATAAATCTTATATTGCGTCACCAATTGTACTTTGTAATGACATCACTTATTTTACCATAAAATGTACGGCACAGCCAAACAAATATTATTTATGTGGGAAAATTTAAAAGAAATCCGCAATTTAGCAAATTTTGGAAGGTTTTGTTTTCATGCTGTACACTTTCCAGGAAAAATGACATATTTTCTTTATTCTGTGGGTCAATATGATTAAAATGATACCCATCATATATACTTTTCTATAATTGTATCGCTTAAAAAAATCTCAAACCATTTTAACAAAATTAGTATGTTTGAAATTGCCCTATTTTGACCACCTATAACTTTCTCATTTTTCCGTATATGGGGCGATATGAGGGCTCATTTTTGTGCCATGATCTGTAGTGTTTATCAGTACCACTTTTGCTTAGGTTTTACTTTTTATTAATTTTTTTGGGAATAAAATGTGACAAAAAAGCAGCAATTTTGGACTTTTTAAAATGTTTTTACGTTTACGCCGTTCACCGTACGGGATAATTAACAATAGGTTTTAATAGTTCAGACTTTTACACACGCGGCGATACCAAATATGTGTATTAATAATTTTTTTTACGCTTTTTGGGGGGTAAATTGGGAAAAACAGACGTTTTACTTTTTTATTGGGGGAGGGGATTTTTCATATTTTTTTACTTTTTTATTTTATCAGTGATCTTCTGCTCTGGTCTGCTCGATCTCAGACCAGAGCAGAAGACCCCGGGAGACGGCAGGAGCCAGGTGAGGGGACCTCCGGCCACCATGCTGGATGATCGGATCCAATCGGCAGCACTGCGGGTGATCCGATCATCCATTCAAAGTACCGCGATGCTGCAGATGCCGTGATCTGTATTCATCACGGCATCTGAGGGGTTAATGGCGGACATCCGCGCGATCACGGATGTACGCCATTACCGGCGGGTCCCTGGCTGCTGATAGCAGCCGGGACCTGCCGGGCATGACGCGAGCACCGGAGCGGCGCGTAATGTATGTCATGGTGCGCTAAGTACCACGCCACCATGAAGTACATTTACGTCCTTTGTCATGAAGGGGTTAATAGACTGAATGTAATCTATGTTTTCTACATGTATTCTTCAGTTTTGATTTGTGCAAAATAAGAATTTACGTTCGGGAAACAGACCAAACATAGTGACTCAGGCTGTTTGAAAATCGGGTGCATTTTACATTGCGGGCTCAGTCTACACTACCTCTAAAGTGGTATAGTTAAATACTTTTTTTTTTTTTTTTTAATCATTGTACACATTAGAAACCTGAAAAAGTCCATTGTAAGTCAATAGGATCATCATGTTTCATTGGGAACCATTGGAAAAACCCTTGTAAACACATGAGGACACCAGACAGAAGATTGTGATGTTATGCATTGCTGCACAGCATGAAGAAAAAAATGTGCATCCTATGAAACCAAAATCAACAAAACGTTGTAATCTCATCCACCATGAGATCAGTTGCTTCACAGCAGGGTCACGTCTTAAAACAAAATGTGCTTAGCTGCAAATAAATAAGAAAAAAAAAATAAGAACAATAAAAACATTAAAAGGTGCAAATCAACTGGTGCCAGAAATTAAACAGATTTGTAAATTACTTCTATTTAAAAATCTTAATTATTCCAGTACTTATCAGCTGCTGAATGCTTCACAGGAAGTTCTTTTCTTTTTGAATTTCTTTTCTGTCTGATCACAGTGCTCTCTGCTGACACCTCTGTTCACGTCAGGAACTGTCCAGAGCAGGAGCAAATCCCCATAGAATACCTTTCCTGCTCTGGACAGTTCCGGACATGGACAGAGGTGTCAGCAAAGAGCACTGCAGTCAGACCGAAAAGAAATTCAAAAAGATAAGAACTTCCTCTGTAGGGGGCATGTACATGACTTTGACTGCCTAATTTTTAGGCAGTCAACATTTAGTACATCTGGGCGAAAGATTTTTTTTGGTTATTTATTTATTTTTTTTATATATTTTCATATTCTTTACTACTGGAAACTAGTTCCCTTTATAGTTCCAAATCAGAGGTTCACTTTAAATTTGGAACCCATAACAAATAAATGTCTGATACTTAATGGCCCCTTCATGCTAATGTGGTAATGGTATAGTACAGTGTATTAACTATAGTAGTGAGTAGAGATGAGCGAACTTACAGTAAATTCGATTCGTCACGAACTTCTCCGCTCGGCAGTTGATGACTTTTCCTGCATAAATTAGTTCAGCTTTCCGGTGCTCCGGTGGGCTGGAAAAGGTGGATACAGTCCTAGGAGACTCTTTCCTAGGACTTTATCCACCTTTTCCAGCCCACCGGAGCACCTGAAGGCTGAACTAATTTACGCAGGAAAAGTAATCAACTGCCGAGCCGAGAAGTTCGTGACGAATCGAATTTACTGTAAGTTCGCTCATCTCTAGTAGTGAGCTTGATCAACTTTAACCTCTTAAGGACTCAGCCCTTTTTCACCTTAAGGACTCAGCCCTTTTTTGCAATTCTGACCACTGTCAATTTATGCATTATTAACTCTGGGACGCTTTTACCGTTTATTCTTATTCCGAGACAGTTTTTTCGTGTTTAACATAGTGGTAAATTTTCGGCGTTACTTGCATCCTTTCTTGGTGAAAAATCCCCAAATTTTATAAAAATTTTGAAAATTTCGCATTTTCCTAACTTTGAAATCTCTGCTTGTAAGGAAAATGGATATTCCAAATAAATTGTATATTGATTCACAAATACAATATGTCTACTTTATGTTGGCATCAGAAAGTTGACATGTTTTTAACTTTTTGATGACATTAGAGGCTTCAAAGTATAGCAGCAATTTTCTAAATTTTCACGAAAATTTCAAAATCTTAATTTATCAAAGAATTTTATTTATCAAGGACCAGTTAAGTTTGAAGTGGATTTGAGGGGCCTTTCTGTGAGAAATACCCCATAAATGAAAGCCTCCATGTGCCAGATCAGCAAAATAACCCCCACAAACTATTGGCAAACCATTTTGGAAACTACACCCCTCAAGGAACTAACAAGGGGTATGGTGAATCTTAACACCTCACTGGTGTTTGACGACTTTGCGTTGAAGTTGGACAAGAAAATGGAAAGTTTGATTTTTAACACTAAAATGATGGTGTTACCCCAAATTTTTCTTTTTCACAAGGGGTAATAGGTAAAAATGGACCCCAAAGTTTGAAGCCCAATTTCTCCCGATTAAGAAAATGCCCCATATGTGGACCTTAAGTACTCTACTGGCACACTTCAATGCTCAGAAGAGAAGGCGCAACATTTGGCTTTTTGAAAGAGAATTTTGCTGAAATGGTTTTTGGGGGGCATGTTGCATTTAGAAAGTCCCCAAGGTGCCAGAACAGAAAAAAAACACATGGCATACTATTTTGGAAACTACACGCCTCAAGGAATGTAACAAGGGGTATAGTGAGCCTTAACACCTCACAGGTGTTTGACGACTTTGCGTTGATGTTGGACGTGAAAATGGAAAATTTGATTTTTAACACTAAAATGATGGTGTTACCCCAAATTTTTCTTTTTGACAAGGGGTAATAAGAGAAAAGGGACCCCAAAATTTGAAGCCCAATTTCTCCCAATTAAGAAAACGCCCCATATGTGGACGTTAAGTGCTCTGCTGGCGCATTACAGGTATCAGAACAGAAGGAGCCCCACTGGACTTTTGAAGACAGAATTTTGATGAAATTGAAGTCGGGTGCCGTGTGCATTTACAAACCTCCCATAGTGCCAGAACAGCAGTGCCCCCCCCCCCCCACGCACACACACACACGTGACCCCATTTTGGAAACTACACCCCTCACAGAATTTAATAAGGGGTGCAGTGAGTATTTACACCCCACTGGTGTTTGGCAGATCTTTGGAACAGTGGGCTGTGCAAATGAAATATTACATTTTTCATTTTCACAGACCACTGTTCAAATAATCTGTCAGACACCTGTGGGGTGTAAATGCTCACTGCACCCCTTATTATATTACGCGAGGGGTGTAGATTCTAAAATGGGGTCACATGTGGGGGTCCACTGTTCTGGCACCACAGGGGTGCTTTATAAACAAATGGACCTGACGAAGGAGGGAGCCCCTCCGAAGCGCGTTGTCCATACCTGATCCTTTTTATGACTTAATAAAAAGTGATCATTAACTTCAAAAAAAGCTCCGACTGCTAATTTCCACTCCGCCGGTGTAGCGCTGTAGCGCCAAACTGTTACCAGCGGGAAGAATAGGAGACCCCTGCCGGGATTCCTCCCTCCCGAACACGCTACTATGTTTATAAACAAACATGGCCTTCAATTCCAGATACATTCTCTCTCCAAAAGCCCAATGGCACTCTTTCTCTTCTGAGCATTGTAGTGCGCCCGCAGAGCACTTTACATCCACATATGGGGCATTTCCATACTCAGGAGAAATGGGGTTACAAATTTTGCGGGGCTTTTTTCCTATTACCCCTTGTTAAAATTAAATATTTGGGATAACACCAGCATTTTTGTGAAAAAAAAATGTTCACATCCAACTTTAAGGAAAATTCTTCAAACACCTGTGGGGTGTAAAGGCTCACTATACCCCTTGTTACGTTCCATGAGGGGTGTCATTTCCAAAATGGGGTCACATGTGGGTATTTATTTTTTTGCGTTTATGTCAGAACCGCTGTAACAATCAGCCACCCCTGTGCAAATCACCTCAAATGTACATGACCCTCTCACTCCTGAGCCTTGTTGTCCACCTGCAGATCATTTTATATCCACATCTGGGGTATTTCCGTACTCAGAAGAAATTGTGTTACAAATTTTGGGGGCTTTTTTTCCTTTTACTTCTTGTGAAAATGAAAAGTATGAGGCAACACCAAAATTAAATTTTTTTACAATATCATGCTGGTGTAGACCCCAACTTTACCTTTTCATAAGGGGTAAAAGGAGAAAAAGCCCCCCAAAATGTGTTAGGCAATTTCTCCTGAGTGTGGAGATAACTCATATGTGGCACTAAACTGTAGCCTTGAAATTCGTCAGAGCTCCTAATTGAGAGAGCTCCATGCGCATTTGAGGCCTAAATTAGGGATTTGCATAGGAACTGACCCGGATGCAAGAATTAGGGTGGGTTAACACTACGTTTTCTCCCATACGGGAGCGCATACGGCAGGGGGGAGCTAAAACCTCGCGCTCCCGTATGCCTTCGTATGCGCTCCCGTATGTCATTCATTTCAATGAGTGAAACGTTCGGTCCGGTCGGCTCATTTTTGCGCCGTATGCGCTTTTACGACCGGACCTCAAACCGTGGTTGACCTTCCGTATGCGCTCACGTATGGGAGAAAACGTAGTGTGAACCCAGCCTTACACTTGCCACCAATACCAAAAATACCCTACGGCAGTGTTTCCCAAACAGAGTGCCTCCAGCTGTTGCAAAACTATTGTTTTGCATCAGCTGGAGGCTCCGTTTTAGAAACCATGCCGTACCAGACGTTTCTCATTTTTATTGGGGGGGGGGGGGGGGGTAACTGTGTAGGTGTATATGTATATGTAGTGTTTTACCCTTTATTTTGTGTTAGTGTAGTGTAGTGTTTTTAGGGTACAATCACACGGGCGGGTTCACACGGGCGGGAAATTTGCCGCATCTCAAACTTGCAGCGAGAAACTCACTGTAAACCCGACCATGTGATTGTACCCAGTACAGTCACATGGGGGGGGGGGGGGGGGGGCAAACCTCCAGCTGTTGCAAAACTAAGACTCCCAGCATGCCCTTTGGCTATCCGTGCATGCTGGGGGTTGCAGTTATGCAACAGCTGGAGGCACATTGGTTGCAAAACACTGAGTTAGGTAACAAACTCTGTGTTACACAACCAGTGTGCCTTCAGCTGTTGCAAAAACTATAAACCTCAGCATGCACGGACAGCTGAATTGCTTGCTGGGACTTGTAGTTATGCAATAGCTGGAGGCATACTACTACAACTTCTAGCATGCCCCTTGGCTGTCTGTACATGCTGGTGGTTGTAGTTATGCAACAGCTGGAGGCACACTGGTTGCAAAACACTGAGTTTGTTACTTAACTCAGTGTTTCACAACCAGTGTGCCTCCAGCTGTTGCAAAACTACAAGTCCGAGCATGCATGGTCTGTCAGTGCATGCTGGGAGTTATAGTTTTGCAACAGCTGAAGGCACACGGGTTTGGAAATACTGAGTTAGGAAACAGACAATGTTTCCTAACCAGTGTGCCTTCAGTTGTTGCAAAACTATAGCTCCCAGCATGCCCAGACAGCTGAAGGGCATGTTGGGAGTTGAAGTCATGCAACAACTGGAGGAGAACAGTTTGGAGACCATTGTGTAGTGGTGTCCAAACTGTAGCCCTCCAGATGTTGAAAAACTACAACTCCAAGAATGCCCAGGCATGCTGGAATTTGTAGTTCGGCAACATCTGAAGAGCCAAATGTTGCCAAACTACAACTCCCAGCATGCCTGGTCACTCTGGGTCTGCTTGGAGTTGTAGTTTTGCAACATCTGGTGTGCTAAAGTTTGGACACCACTGTATAGTGGTGTCCAAACTGTGCTCTTCCAGATGTTGAAAAACTACATCACCCAGCATGCTGAGACTGTCCAGGCATGCTGGGAGTTGTAGTTTTGCAACATCTGAAGGGCTACAGCTTGGGCACCACTGTATAGTAGTCTCCAAACTGTGGCCCTCCAGATGTTGCAAAACTACACCTCCCAGCAGCCAAAGGCTGCCTGGGCATGCTGGGAGTTGTAGTTTGGCAACTCCTAGAAGGCAGCAGTAAAGGTCACTTACAACAGATCTTTACTGCTGCCTTCACCGCTGCTCCGCTGCCACCTCCTCACTGCCGCAGATCCTGCCGCCTCCATGATGACTCCGGTACCCGTCGCCATGATGACTTCCTGCCCCCCCCCCCCCCCGCTCTGCCCGACATCCATTCAAATGTAACCCCCCTGCCCCCAACTGCCATTGGTTGGTTAGTCCTAACCAATCAATGGCAGTGGATAGGAGGAGGTGGCATCACTGCCACCTTGCTCCTATCCTTCAGGATGATCGGGGACATCTCCAATCATCCCTGTTTTCCGGGCGATCTTGTCATCAGAGACCTGATCATCCTGGAATTGCTGCAAATCACCTATCTGAATTGATCAGCGATTTGCGGCGATCTCCGAAATGGGGGGACCTCAGGACCCCCCTGGGCGATATGCCGGGATGTCAGCAGGCATCCCGGACCGGTCCCCCGCAGGGGCCAGAAGAATGCAGCCGGAAGACTATGAAACATCATAAAAAGTTGGGGGTACTTGGTTTACCACACGTAGAAGACTATCAGAAAGCCTGCATCCTAGACCAGATGAGACATTGATGGTCATCTAACCTAGATAAGCTCTGGGTCACACTAGAAAGCACCTGTACTATCTTTACATTCAAGTATTCTTCTCCCACTTAGGAAAGACTAAGCTCCTTTCTCATACCTGATTTCTGTATCACTTTCTGATAAAATTTAGTCAGAAGCATTTACATTGAATCTTCCCAAAACCCCTATGCCCTTTCAAACACCTGCCACTAGATTACCTAGAGTCCTGGCGAGACTATGGGATCTTGTCGGCCCATGATATCATAAGCCCCGAAGGTGATGTCCATTTTCCTACTATGAGAGATAGGTTTCACCTACCCCATAAAGAGTTTTACAAAAGTTTGCAGATTAGATGCCTGCTTACCAAAGACTTCAGGAAGCGACATCAGCTTCCCTCCGAGTTTCTCCTACATCTGAATAGTGAAGTATGAAAATCTGGGGGTATAGTCTTTTTTTAACAATCTGTTGAGCAACAGGTCCTACCAACTAAATTTATACTTTATGGCCAAATGGAACAAGAATTTAGAAATGAATATTCCTCTTATCCAGTGGCATAAATCCCTCTGATTCACCCACCGATTGTTTGGGGCGACTCATCACCAAGAAGTGATTGCTAAGACCATATATAAATGTTACTACATGCCCTCCAGGCTCCACCTGCTACAACATTCCTACTCAAATTTTATGTTGGCGCAATTGTGGGATGGGGGGAACCTTGCTCCATACCCTGTGGGAATGCCCTGTGTTGAAACCTCAATGTAAACAGGTACAAATGGTGATTCAAAGTTTGCTAAGTACGCAATCTGTCTTATCCCCAGAAAAGGTGCTATTGGTCCTCTCAGGCCCTGCTTTTACCACAGTTTCCCATGGTTACCCTTACCTTTTTTAAATGTTTGTGCTGATTTTTCTTATTTCATGTTTTGAATGTTTGGGTACTTGCTGCATGTATCTGCTTATTGTATATGACCAATTTACCATCGGAATTTATGCAATTTCATTATGCTTAGCTTCTTGGCATACCTATGTATATGTGCTCAATGTATTCAGTTTTGCGCTGTAACTTCTTATAGACTTTTGTTGTATTCTTCTTTTTGTAATATTTTAAAATAAAAACTTTTTGAAATATAAAACATAGGATAGACTTCAAATGTAGCAGATTTATTATAGTTATCAGGCAGATTGATAAACCTAGTGCATCTGTAGACTGACTCTCTAAGTCTGCAATGAGTTTTAGTTCATACCATCCATTAGTCGATTTACTTCACATAACAGTAATGAGCCCCCTTTCCACCTGTTCCATTGCCCTTTACCGATAGGCCACACCCTTTTTTAGTTATTTTCGGCAAATGTGGATCAAAAATTCTGGTACATCAGGCATAGTAAATGTAAGCCTCTGTGTTATATCAATGTTTCAGAGGGATGTAATGTTATGGCAAATGTAGAGGATGCCCCGGTGCCATGACAAGGGGGCATCCTCTACATTTAGAGGAATTAAGGTTTTGCTATCATCACAGAGGGTGATTCTTTACTGTAAGAGTTGTGAGAGTATTGAACTCTCTGCCACACGATAATCACATATAGAGAAACAAAACATGGCTGTATATCCACAACTTGTATTATGATCTAATTGCTTCTCAGCATAATTTCAAAAGCTAACAGGTTGTACCTATTGATCAAAACATATAAGCCACTCGCCATGTCAAGGAGTGGGTCCTTAAACTAACACTGCCATAGCGCCGGGCAACGACCACCTCCACTGCAACACCAAGCCCACAGGGGGAATGACTCAGTGGCCTGGTAGCCCCACTGCTGCCCGACCAAGCCCCCAGCTCTGGGCCACACCACCCCACAGGCAAATTAGGTTGAATTTAATGGACTTATCCATTTTTAATCCTTACAAACTATGTAACTTTTATTACTAATATATAATATTATGATTGCTGGGTTCCATTCACAGCATCATTGCGATCTATGATTATAGCATCTTTATGGACTATGATGCTTTCAGTTTGGGTTATCAAGCCAGTGGTATGATCAGGACTTGCAACTATGATATGGATACAGTTGCAAAAAAAGTATGTGAACCCTTTGGAATTATATGGATTTCTGCACAAATTGTTCATAAAACGTGATCTGATCTTCATCTAAGTCACAACAATAGACAATCACAGTCTGTTTAAACTAATAACACACAAATAATTAAATCTTACCATGTTTTTATTGAACACACCATGTAAACATTCACAGTGCAGGTGGAAAAAGTATAACTCAGATACTCAGAAAAAGAGTACTCAGAAGACCTACAATTAAGAATTGTTGTCTTGCATAAAGCTGGAAAGGGTTATAAAAGTATCTCCAAAAGACTTGCTGTTCATCAGTCCACGGTAAGACAAATTGTATATAAATAGAGAAAGTTCAGCACTGCTGCTACTCTCCCTAGGTGTGGCCGTCTTGTAAAAGATGACTGCAAGAGCACAGCGCAGACTGCTCAATGAGGTGAAGAAGAATCCTAGAGTGTCTACTAAAGATGTACAAAAGTCTCTGGCATATGCGTACATCCCTGTTAGCGAATATACGATATGTAAAACACTAAACAAGTATGGATTTCATGGAAGGATACCACAGAGGAAGCCAGTGCTGTCCATAAAAAATACATTGCTACACATTTACAGTTTGCACAAGAGCACCTGGATGTTCCATAGCAGTACTGGCAGATGACAGATGAAATAAAAGTTGAGTTGTTTGGAAGAAACACACAACACTATGGCCCTCATTTACTAAGAGTGGAGTGTAGGTTTCTTTGTGGGTTTTAATTCCCTACAATTTATTTTCCATGGTATTTACTAAGGTTTCCCTACATTTTCCACTTTCCCTACACTTTGCTTTTTTTAACCCCTTAACCCCTTGGGGACGGAGCCCATTATGACCCTAAGGACGGGAGCATTTTTTGCAAATCTGACCACTGTCACTTTAAGCATTAATAACTCTGGGTGCTTTTACTTATTAATTTGATTCCGAGATAGTTTTTTCGTGACATATTCTACTTTATGTTAGGGGTAAATTTTCGTCTATACTTGCATCATTTCTTGGTGAAAAATTCAAAAATTTCATGAAAATTTTGAATTTTTCTAACTTTGAAGCTCTCTGCTTATAAGGAATATGGATATTCCAAATAAATTATATATTGATTCACATATACAATATGTCTACTTTATGTTTGCATCATAAAGTTGACATGTTTTTACTTTTTGAAAACATCAGAGGGCTTCAAAGTTCAGCAGCAATTTATCAATCTTTCGCAAAATTTTCAAAATCTGAATTTTTCAGGGACCAGTTCAGTTTTGAAGTGGATTTGAAGGGTCTCCTGGTTAGAAATACCCCATAAATGACCCCATTATAAAAACTCCACCCCTCAAAGTATTCAAAATGACATTCAGTAAGTGTGTTAACCCTTTAGGTGTTTCACAGGAATAGCAGCAAAGTGAAGGAGAAAATTCAAAATCTTCATTTTTTACACTCGCATGTTCTTGTAGACCCAGTTTTTGAATTTTTACAAGGGGTAAAAGGAAAAAATCCTCTCAAAATTTGTAACCCAATTTCTCTCGAGTAAGAAAATACCTCATATGTGTATGTCAAGTGTTCGGCGGGTGCACTATAGGGCTCAGAAGCGAAGGAGCAACAATGGGATTTAGGAGAGTGAGTTTTTCTGAAATGGGTTTTGGGGGGCATGTCCCATTTAGGAAGCCCCTATGGTACCAGGACAGCAAACCTCCCCACATCGCACACTATTATGGAAACTACACTCCTCAAGGAACGTAACAAGGGGTACGGTGAGCCTTAACACCCCACAGGTGTTTGACAACTTTTTGTTAAAGTCGGATGTGTAAATGAAAAAAAAAATGTTTTCAAATGCTGTTTTTTCCCCAAATGTTACTTTTTTACAAGGGGTAATAGGAGAAAATGCCCCCCAAAATTTGTAACCCCATTTCTTCTGAGTATGGAAATACCCCATGTTTGGACGTCAAGTTCACTGCGAGCGAACTACAATGCTCAGAAGAGAAGGAGCGCCATTGAGCTTTAAGAGAGATAATTTGTTTGGAATGGAAGTCGGGGGCCATATGCATTTACAAAGCCCCCAGTGGTGCCAGAACAGTGGACCCCCCACATGTGACCCCATTTTGGAAAATACACCCCTCACGGAATGTAATTATGGGTACAGTGAGCATTTACACCCTACTGGCGTTTGACAGATCTTTGGAACAGTGGGCTGTGCAAACAAAAAAATTTCATTTTTCATTTTCACTGACCACTGTTCCAAAAATATGTCAGACACCTGTGGGGCATAAATGCTCACTGTACCCCTTATTAAATTCCGTGAGGGGTGTAGTTTCCAAAATGGGGTCACATGTGGGTATTTCTTTTTTTGGATTTATGTCAGAACCGCTGTAAAATCAGCCACCCCTGTACAAATCACCAATTTAGGCCTCAAATGTACATAGTGCGCTCTCACTCCTGAGCCTTGTTGTGCGTCCGCAGAGCATTTTACGTCCACATATGGGGTATCTCCATTTGCGTTACAAATTTTGGGGGTCTTTTTTTCCTTTTACCTCTTGTGAAAATAAAAAGCAAAGGGCAACACCAGCATGTTAGTGTAAACATTTTTTTTTTTACACTAACAGGCTGGTGCCGCGGCGATCCGATCATCCAGCATGGCGGCCAGAGGTCCCCTCACATGGCTCCGGCCGTCTCCCTGGGTCTTCTGCTCTGGTCTGAGATCGATCAATACATAGCACTGAACAGTATTAGCAATCAAATGATTGCTTAAAACGTCCATTTTTCCCATTTTACCCCCAACAAAGCGTAAAAAAAAAAAAATTAATACTCATATTTGGTATCGCTGCGTGCATAAAAGTCAGAACTATAAAAATATATTGTTAATTGTCCCGTACATGGAACGGCGTAGACGTAAAAAAAAAGGCCAAAATTGCTGCTTTTTTGTCACGTTTTATTCCAAAAAAAATGTATAAAAAATTTATAGAAAGTGAAACCTAAGCAAAAGTTATAATGATAAACACTACAGATCATGGTGCAAAAAATGAGCCCTCATACCGCCCCATGTATGGAAAAATGAGAAAGTTATAGGTGGTCAAAATAGGGAAATTTCAAACATACTAATTTTGTTAAAATGGTTTGAGATTTTTTTTAAGCGGTACAATTATAGAAAAGCATATAACATGGGTATCATTTTAATTGCATTGACCCACAGAATAAAGAAAACATGTCATTTTTACCAGAAAGTGTACAGCGTGAAAACAAAACCTTCCAAAATTTGCTAAATTGTGGTTTTCTTTTCAATTTTCCCACATAAATAATATTTGTTTGGTTGTGCCGTACATTTTATGGTAAAATAAGTGATGTCATTACAAAGTACAATTGGTGACACAAAAAACAAGCCCTCATATGGTTTGTGGATGGAAATATAAGAGAGTTATGATTTTTAGAAGGTGAGGAGGAAAAAACTAAAATCCTAAAATAAAATTGGTCTGGTCCTCAAGGCCAAAATGGGCCTGGTCTGGGGTTAAACAGAAGAAATCCTTCTGGATTGGCCTAGTCAGAGTCCTGACCTCAACCCGATTGAGATGCAGCAGCATGGCCTCAAGAAAGCGATTCACACCAGATATCCCAAGAATATTGCTGAACTGAAACTGTTCTGTAAAGAGGAATGGTCAAAAAGTACTCCTGACCGTTGTGCACGTCGGAGCTGCAACTACAGGAAAAGTTTGGTTGAAGTTATTGCTGCCAAAGGAGGTTCAACCAGTTATTAAATCCATGGTTTTTTCCCCCTGCGCTGTCAATGTTTACATGGTGTGTTCAATAGAAAACATGGTAAGATTTAATTATTTGTGTGTTATTAGTTTTAAGCAGACTGTGATTGTCTATTGTTGTGACTTAGATGAAGATCAGAAAACATTTTATAACCAATTTGTGCAGAAATACATATAATTTCAAAGGGTTCACATACTTTTTCTTGCAACTGTACAAAATGTGTCTAAGTTATGCTCTTCCAGAACTGGGCCTGAAATGACTTGTTTTTTAAAAGTAGAAATGCTTGCTTGCTCCTGGTACCTGACTTTTCCCTTTACTTTCTCTACTACCCCGCTTCTTTTTTTTCCTTCCCTATTTTGGTCTCCATTCAATTCTTCCTTTTAATCTAGCTATGCTTGGTTATTCTGTTTCTTAAATAACACTTGAGCACACTGTGGTTTGTATTTGTTTATGTGTAATGTGGTATTTAATGTTTTATACAGTCTCTATCTTAAGATTTTACTCAGTGCTGGTACATGGAAGGTTTCCTTATGCACTATTGTACATTGTTTCTTGGCCTTGTGCATGCATGTACCTATGTTATTCGTAATGGGGAGTTTAATCCCTTGGGGACGGAGGGTTTTTCCGTTTTTGCACTTTAATTTTTTTCCTCCTTACATTTAAAAAAATCATAACCCTTTCAATTTTGCACCTAAAAATCCATATGATGGCTTATTTTTTGCACCATCAATTCTACTTTGTAATGACATCAGTCATTTTACCCAAAAATCTACGTCAAAACGGAAAAAAGATCATTGTGCGACAAAATTTAAGAAAAAAAGCTATTTTGAGCGGCTTCCATTTCTACGCAGTACATTTATCTTTATTCTGTAGGTCCATACGATTAAAATGATACCCTACTTATATAGGTTTGAGTTTGTCATACTTCTGGAAAAAATCATAACTACATGCAGGAAAATTTATACGTTTAAAATTGTCATCTTCTGACCCCTATAACTTTTTTATTTTTCTGTGTACGGGGCAGTGATCTGAAGGTTTTAGCGATTTTTGTATTGATCTAACTTTTTGATCGCTTTTTATTCATTTTTTCATGATCGAAATAGTGAGCAAAAATACTTTATTTTGGACTTTTTTTGCGCGTACGCCATTGACCGTGCGGTTTAATTAATTATATATTTTTATAACTCGGTACGCCCTCCATCCCCAACAGGTTAAAAAAGGAACTGTTTATAGAAATAAAGACTTGATTTCTTAGGTATTTGACTGGTTTCCAAGCCTTTAAACCTCTGACAATGTTGAGGTTTGACTTCATGACTGAGTCTTGTAACCCAAACAAAATTTGGTTTTAAGAAATTCCTCCCTTTTTGTGGGCTAACTAGTTTTGCAGCACTGTTGAAGCAACTAGGTGACACTTCATTACAGAGGGCTGTATCAGAATCAAAGACAATTTATAGACTTTTGTTTGGCAACTACTAGCATACAAATTTAGGTATCCTTGAACCCAAGCCACAATTCTGGTCCTAGCGATCAGTTATGTCATGTCTATGCTATGCTACTTGGCTTTGTCCAATATACCATTGAAGGATTATTATTCATGAACAAATTCGTTAAGGTATTATTTGTTTTTATTGGAAACAGAGACAAAATGCAATTATTTCTTGAAGAAATTGCTTAAACACCATCATATAACCAGGTAAAATAATGTACATGTACACGTTGTCTATAGTGATAAGCCTATCAGGCTGTATGTGTGGGAAGTGCATTGAATATTTAATGCACGCCACCCGTGACACAGCGCATGCGTATTTGTGGGAGGGGTGTTGTATGTTTAACGCACGCCCCCATCACACAGGTGTGTTGCATTTGGCAGTGTTTTCAGTTTACTGGGCACCGCTGTCAGATCATACGTTCCCCCTCAAGAGTGTGTGGAGTTTGGTGGCAGAGGTTTTTCGGGTAATCATCTGGTCTATGGTCGGTAAGTGCCGGTATCCGGCGATGTGATCTTTCATTCTCATATGTTCACATATGCAGTTTTATGTCACGTTGGGCCGGGGGCAGGGGTCTGCAGCTCTGCCGACAAGTACAGCGCTTGTACTGGGGTGTTGTTGGGGACTTGGTTGGGGTCATGTCTCACTCATGTGGGCATGTTTGACGATTGCCGAAGCTTACCAGGGGCAGCAGCTTCTTTGGGGTCCGGGGTCGGGGGCTGCAGGTCTCAGCAAAGTTTCCCTTGCTGCTACGTCCGACTGCAGTGCACGGATGTCGTCGCTAGGTGGTGCTGCGTGCGCACGTGTAATACTGGTCACTTGGTTGGTTACATAAAGTTTGTTTATAAGTGGTGGTTGTGGATACATGTAGTAATGTTATGTTGGTAGGGGAATGCTTAGGCATATAGGTGCATAAATAAACACATCAACCCGGTTCAGGCAGAGATAGGAGTTTTATAAAAAATAAATAAATAAATTGTGTGTGTGGTTCTGTTTAGCAATTGTTAAAGGGGATCCATTTTTTTTATAGTATATTAAATAAAAATATAAAAAATAGCATTGGGGCACACACATTCTTTACATTAGTAATATACATCTGTTATGGTCGTTGCGTATGCGTTTGTATAGCTTTGGTAACTTGTAATCTTGTCAGTGTTTTCTGTGGGTATATGTACTGAGTCTACAATAGAGCTTTGAAATGTATAGGTGATTACATTTTTTTTTTGTTTGCTTCATATAAGATAGGGCCAGGGACTATTGATAGGATTCAGATTATTGGGCAGACTAGATGGGCCAAATGGTTCTTATCTGCCGACACATTCTATGTTTCTATGTTTAGCAGCTTTACAGTATTATGTCATAGCCGTTATATTAAGGCCTAACGGCATTCTATACTCGGCATACGTGTTTGTGGCAGCTATGCTGACTGATACGCCCATGGCATTTATGTCGTGCATACGGCATTGTACTGTTCATGGACGCTTGTGATATTAAACGGTCGGTACTCTCATGGCATCTATATTTGATACGCTAGGGGTTTCATTGTGCATACACTCATGACATTCATACTGTTCACACGCTCATAGAGTTATACTGTTCACACGCCTGTTCATAATGTTCACACGCTCAGGGCAGGTATACGGTCATACTCTTATAGCAATCATACTGTCCATACGCTCTCAATATTTGTACTGTTCACACGTTTATGGCATATATACTTTTCATATGCTCATGGCATTTATACTATTCACACACTGTTTAGGCTCACTGCATTTATACTTTTCATACGCTCATGGCATGTACACGTTTATGGCATTTATACAGTTCATTAGCCCACAGTATTTATATTGTTCAACAGCTCATAGTACTTGTTATTACATGATCGGGCCATTGATACTGTTCATACGCTTATAGCAGTTATATTGTTCATGCAATTTTGGTGTTTACACGCTTATTATGCTCATGATATGTGTTTCAGAGCCTTGAAGTAATTTATACTTTTTTGAAACATTCATGGTGTTTCACTGTCCACACGCTCGTGGCATTTATAATGCCCTTATGCTCTTGGCAATTATAAAGATCATATGCCGTGTCATATGATATTGTTCACACACTGTAGCATCTATACTGTTCATACCTTCTCAGCAGTTACTGGTCACATACTCATGGCATTTGTGCTGTTCACATTCATGGCGGTCATATGGTCTTGCGATCAGGGTATTCACACTGTTCATATGCTCCCGTTCTTCATACACTTCATTCATGCGGTACGTGTACTTGTGGTGTTTTATGCTGCACATGCGCTTTTGCATTGGATTCAGGCACTCAGGCCTTTTATATTGCACACAGCATTATACAGTTTATACACTCATAGTATTACGGTTGTTTCCCATCATACCTGCCACTTCTGCAGGGGGTCGTTCGACATGGTTGTTCATTTCTGACACATATTCAGAGCAACAGCATCACGACACATAAGTGGTGTATACCCCTCATACCTGCCACGACTGCAGAGGGATACATTGCATAGTCGTTGCTACTGACACGTTTTCAGAGTGAGAACATCACGACACATAGGCGGTTGTATACCCTTCGTACCTGCTATGTCTGCAGGGGAATGCACCGCTCTGTTGTTGTTACTGCGTCTTCAGAGCAACAACATTTCGACACATAAGTGGTGTATCCTTCATACCTGCTACATCTGCAGGGGGATACATTGCATAGTCATTGGTACTCATGCATCTTCAGGACAACAACATCATGACACATAAGCGGTGGTTTATCCTTCTTACCTGACACCTCTGCAGGGGGATGCACTGCGCAGTTGTTGTTACTGACACATCTCACGTCTTCAGACCAACAACATCATGAAACATAGGCGGTGGTATACCCATTATACCTGCCACGTATGCAGGGGGACCCATTGCATAGTTGTTTTTACTGACACGTTTTCAGAGCGACAACATCACCAGGCGGTTGTATACTGATCATACGTGACACGGCTGCAGGGGAATTCACTGAGCAGTTGTTGTCATGGTCACGTCTTCAGTACAATAACATCACGACACATAGGTGGTGGTATGTAGTATACCCATCATACCTGCCTTGTCTCAGATACCAGCATCATCTGTAGTCATAGAAACATGTCCCCGTCATGCCTGCACAGGTGCAGTGGGGAATAGAAGAATCTAGCAGCCATTATGATTAATGATACAAATTAATGATGCACAAATTGCAGTTTACTGCTTGAAGTGACGGATCAGCGGAAATCAGGCGACCAGGACAGCTCAGTCACACACAGATAGTGTGTGGGAGAGCGTCCAGTGGGACCCTGCTACCCCTGCCTGCAGGGCATGGGAGCGCAGGGAACCCACTGTAGTCAGTCCAATCCGGTAATCCGGCAACTGTACATACAAACAGGTCGCTAGATAAAATGTGACATATAGGATGGCTATGCAGGTGCTCAAAATATATGAACCATAGTTGTGCATAACATAACTGCAGGTATTTTTGGTGTGTGCAAAAACCTTCAAACGCATGCCACTGCCTCCTCCTTGTTATCTATAAGAAAGAAAAAATAAACAAATTAGTATATCTATGAGAAAAATGAAATACAATTATCACTTTTTTCTGACAACAGATATAATATACCATTCAGTTTTCTAATTAAACAGCATTTAAAATACCTTGCGTTACAATGAACTCAACATTCAGGCCATTTAGTCTGAGTGAGTTCAAATTGTAAATCCATCTTAACCCATGCTTTTTTAGGGCATTGGTCTGGTCACCACCAAAAGGGGGGAATGTGGTCGATTAACGTGAATTTCAGGTCTTTCTCTTGATGACCCACCTCCAAAAAAAAGAGACGGGTAAATCAATTCTCTGTTTTCGAATTGAGTATCTATGTTGGTTTAGTCTTTGTTTAAATTCCAGGGTTGTCTTGCCTACATATAAAAGATTACAGGGACATATCAGCACATAAATGATGTAATCCATTGTGCATGTAAGATATGATTTGATTTTATATTCAATACCTGTGCTCGGGTGTTTGAAAATAGGTCCCTTCATCATATATTGACAATTTACACAGTTTCGACAAGGGTAAGATACCTTGTTCTGGACTGCAAGGTATGATTGTTGGAAACCCCTGGATGTCGAGGTATCTGCCCTAACAAGTTTGTTGAGTAAACTGGGGGGTTTACGGTATGATATGAGGAGTAGTTCAGTAAATTCGCTAATGATAGGATAACTTGTCTATGATGTGCCAGTATTTTTTGATAATACTGGCAATCTTGTTGGAACTTGGATTAAATGTAGATACGAATGGAATGGGTGTCATAGTTGTTCTCTGTTTATTATCGTATATTAGAGTACGTCTGTCAAGAGCCATAACTTTTTTTTTACTCCGTAGGACTAAATTAGCAGGGTACCTGCGTTGTATAAAATTTTGTACCATGGAGTTCATGGCAGGCCCAATGTTCTCCTCTTTACTGATAATATGTCGGGCCCTCATCATTTGACTAGTTGGTAAAGATCTGACAATATTTTTAGGGTGATTACTATCGAACCTCAAGATGGAATTACAGTTGGTCTTTTTTGTGTACAAGTCCGTGGTTAACTTAGTGTCATCCACTGTAACTGTTGTATCTAAGAATTGTACTGGCTCGTGTGACCAATGTAATGTGAACTGGATGTTGGAATCTATTTGGTTTAAGAATTTATAGAAGTCATGTACTTGTGTCTCACTGCCCTGCCAGATGAGGAACACGTCATCTATGTAGCGCCACCACCACAGCACAAAGCTGAAGTGGTGCACCACATAGAAGAAAGTGTCCTCAAGGGCAGTGAAAAAGATGTTTGCGTATGTGGGTGCACCATTTATGCCCATTGCGGTCCCTGCAATTTGACTGTAATAACGGTCGTTAAATGTAAAATAGTTATTTTCTAAAACCAATGTAAGTAATGAGATTTTAAAGGAGACTTTTTCTTCTGAGAATTCTGGAGTGATGGCATCTTTCACCGCCTTAATACCCTTAGTATGAGGGATCGATGCATAAAGGCTTGTTACATACAAGGTTGCTAGAATAACGTGATCAATTAATGTAATATTTTGTAATTTGATCAAAAAATCTGATGTGTCTCTTATATACGATTTGGTGTTTGTGGCATATCCCCTCAGTATTTTAGCAAGAAAAATTGACAAATGGCTGGTAATAGAGTCCCTCCCGGAGACAATGGGTCATCCGAGAGGGTCTACAAGGGACTTATGTATTTTCGGTATTATATACAAAATAGATGTCTTAGGATTGGAGACTAGTAGATATTGGTACAAAGTTTGGTCTATCAAGCCTAAGGCTAAAGCCTCCTGAAGGACACTTTTGACTTTTTGTGCAATATGACTATGGGTATCAGTTTTCAATACTTGTATGTGGAAGTGTCATCTAGCTGTCTCATGACCTCAGCTATATATTTGGAGCGGTCCATGATCACAATTGAAGTTATCTGCCAATCGCGGCAGGACATCACCCCAGGTTCAGTTTTGAGGCAGAAGTTCGGCGGTTAAAGGTTGGGTCAGTGTCCAGGTTGGGGTTATTTGAGTGTAGTTGAAGGCATGTAAGACCTCTCTGGGGGATAGGCACATTGTCTATGCATAGTCCTGGCTTGTCTACAGGTACGATGGTGATGCAATGTTCGTTTACCGCAACAGGCAATGCTTCAGGTAAGTTTCTCGAGCTTAGTTCTGTTACAGGTAAATATGCACATCATGGTCAAGGTCTGTCGTGGGGTCAGGTTACGTGTGTGTCAATTGGCTAACAGTTTGTGTTTTTGGCCTCTAAAATAGGGATCGGACAGTGTAGTTTAGGCGTGACAGGCAGGCGTGATCAGTTTCTCTTGGTTTAATATCACACGTCAGTATATTTAGCTTGTATGCTAGCATGGTCTAGAGTCAGTGCTGGCTTATCCTTCAAAGTAGGTATAGTGGTTACAGCTATCCATCACTAGTAGTTCATAATTAGTTGGTTGATTCTACTGTCATAGGGTATCTATTAGGTTTTTCAGGGTCAGTGAAGTTAGGGGGTGGTGTTGTTCATGAGGTTTATGCATTCTACTACTTAACCTACCAGGTCAGATGTTTTGCCCTCTTAAGGCCTGCCCTCGGTTGAGGTGATGGGCACAGTTCTGCCGTTGTTGTTAGGTTTAACCTTCTATGCAGGTATGTAGAACGTTTGTGATGTGAACACAATGGGAAGTTTGCTCTGATCATGTCACAGTTCGTTTCTCACATAAGGTCATTGATCACCACTTTGGGAGGTAGTCATCAGGAACTCTCAGGTCACTCTTTTCGCATTGGGGCAGCATCAGCAGCATCACGACACAAGGTTCCTCCACACATTATACTGAAGTTAGGCAGGTGGAAGTCAGGCTGCTATTCTACTTATGTCCCAAATCTCCACAACGAAATGGCTGATGTCTTCAGATACTTGGTATTGTAATTCCAATAAATTATTTTATTCCTGCACGGTTTTGTGTTTTTGCACTCTAAAGGCTAACCCTCGGTCGGGTTTTTTGGGAACAGTTCAACCGCTTTACTATAAAGTGTTATGCATATATTTTATTGGTTTCCTTACAGGAACCACAAAAGAAGTATTATCTACTGGTGTAGGACAGTCTTGCCGGTCACATGTGGAGCCCCGACCACAAATATTATATGCAACAATTACAATGCCACCTGCCAAGGAATGGAATATATTAGGCAAGCAGGAAAAATCAGCAAATGTAAGGATCTGAGTGACTCAGGCCAACCTATTATGGCTAAATAACTGGGTCAGAGAAACCTTTTTATTTCAATTTTCCCCGAAACAATATTTTTTGGTTGTGCCATACATTTTATGGTAAAATGAAAAGTGTCATTACAAAGTACAAATGGTCATGACAAAAACAAGCTCCCATATGGGTGTGCAGATAGAAAAATAAAAAGAGTTCGGGTTTTTAGAAGTGAGGAAGAAAAAATTAATATGCAAAAATTAACTTGCTGTGTCCTTAAGGCCAAAATGCAAATGAACTGTGTCCCTAAAGGGGTACTCCGCCCCTAGGGGATAAGATGTCTGACCGTAGGGGTCCCGCTGCTGGGGACCCCGCGTTCTCAGTAGCGGCACCCCACCATCGTCATAGCACAGAGGAAAATCTCTTTGCGTGATGACGGGGCCATACAGGGGCCGGAGCACCATGACGTCACGGTCCTGCCCCCTCAATACAAACGAACTGTGTCCCTAAAGGGGTACTCCGCCCCTAGGGGATAAGATGTCTGACCGTAGGGGTCCCGCTGCTGGGGACCCCCGCGTTCTCAGTAGCGGCACCCCACCATCGTCATAGCACAGAGGAAAATCTCTTTGCGTGATGACGGGGCGATACAGGGGCCGGAGCACCATGACGTCACGGTCCTGCCCCCTCAATACAAGTCTATGGGAGGGGGCATGGGGGCGGTCACTTACATTAAGGGGGCGGGGAGTGACGTCAGGTGAAGCGCAGAGGAGCGTCACTCATCACTGCCTGCTGGCCAGGAAAGAAGTAAGAAAAACGGGGATGAGGGAATGAAGGAATGATATGACATTGCTGGGGGAATGATTTGGCATGAATGATTTGGCATTACTTTTCCTAATTAATTATATTGTTGAGATTTTTTTTAAAGCCTTATAAGGGTACGTTCACACGTACAGGATCCTGCACAGATTTGATGCGCAGGATTTGTAACTGTAGATTAGAAGCTGTGCTCAGTCATATAGTTTACATTGAAATCTGCAGCAGAAAATCCTGCGCATCAAATCCTACGCATCAAATCTGTGTACGTTTGAACGTACCCTTACAGTGCAAAATTATTTCTTTATATTTAGCTTTTCATCGTGTCTTGTAGGTAATTACACTCTGGAGTGAGTACAGAACAGTATTCCGTCTTTTAGAAAGATGTTTAAAGGGGTACTCCCGTGGAAAACGTTTTTTTTTTTTAAATCTAAATCAACTGGTGCCAGAAAGTTAAACAGATTTGTAAATTACTTCTATTAAAAAATCTTAATCCTTCCAGTACTTTTTAGGGGCTATATACTACAGAAGAAATGCTTTTCTTTTTGGATTTTTCTGATGTCACGACCACAGTGTTCTCTGCTGACCTCTGCTGTCCATTTTAGGAACTGTCCAGAGCAGCATATGTTTGCTATGGGGATTTTCTTCTGCTCTGGACAGTTCCAAAAATGGACAGCAGAGGTCAGCAGAGAGCACTGTGGTCATGACATCAGAGAAATCCAAAAAGAAAAGCATTTCTTCTCTAGTATATATAGCCCCTAAAAAGTACTGGAAGGATTAAGATTTTTTAATAGAAGTAATTTACAAATCTGTTTAACTTTCTGGCACCAGTCGATTTAAAAAAAAAATAAAAAAGTGTCCACTATTGGGAGATGTCCCCTATTGGGAAAAAAAAGGCTTAAAGGGGACATCTCCCAATAGTGGACACTTTTTTATTCCCAGTGAGTGTCCGCTATTGGGAGATTATACTGTAATCATCACTTTACTGTCCACTGCTAGTTGTGGCTGCAATTGCTCTTCTGTCCTCCAGCCCTGTTCGTCTTTCAGCTTCTGGGGCCCGAAGCGTAACACTGTAATCAGCTAATTGCCAGCAGCAGCATTGTTCCACCTTGGCCGGTGATAGTCTGAGTGGCACTGTAATGCCCGGGCGCAGTGAGCTAAGGGTTACGTGTCGGACTCCTGAAGTTGGAAGAAGACCAGGGCTAGAGGAAAGGACATCGATTCCAGCGGCACTGGGAGAGCGGTTGTAGGTAAGTTGAAGTTTAATACTTTTATTGTGGCAGCTAAGCCAGAAAACAAATTGCTGGATAACCCCTTTAATGCACACATTGTGTTGATTTGAAGAGTGGTACTTTGTAGTAAGCAGGGTCCACACAGCATTGTTCAATGGTTGCTATTGTTTGGTGTGTTCATTGGTATGATACCACAAAGTCTGCACACATGAATTTGTGGAATTTTTTCCACTATTTTCTGCAGATGATCTCAAGCTTCGATGGAAACAGTTGGAGGAAACAATTGTCATATCTCTACATATCTCTACTGCGATGTTTGATTGGGTCTAATAAGAATAATAATAATAATTTTATTTATATAGCGCCTACAGATTCCGCAGCGCTTACAATTATGGGGTACAGGTCTAAGTCAGGGCTATGGCTCCTGTATTGCTTTGACCGTGGTAGGGTTATAGGGGGAGATTTATCAAAACCTGTGTAGAGAAAGAGTGGTGTAGTTGCCCATAGCAACCAAGATTCCTTCTTTTATTTTTAAATATTCCTCTGAAAAATTAAAGGACCAGGCCATTTTATACCTTAAGGACCAGAGCGTTTTTTGCAAATCTGACCACTGTCACTTTAAACATTAATAACTCTGGAATGCTTTTACTGATCATTCTGATTCCGAGATTGTTTTTTCGTGATATATTCTACTTTAACATAGTGGTAAAATTTTATGGTAACTTGCATCCTTTCTTGGTGAAAAATCCCAAAATTTGACGAAAAAATTTAAAATTTTGCATTTTTCTAACTTTGAAGCTCTCTGCTTGTAAGGAAAATTGATTTTTTGATTCACATATACAATATGTCTACTTTATGATTGCATCATAAAATTTACGTGTTTTTACTTTTGGAAGACACCAGAGGGCTTCAAAGTTCAGCAGCAATTTTCCAAATTTTCACAAAATTTTCAAACTCAATATTTTTCAGGGACCAGTTCAGGTTTGGAGTGGATTTGAAGAGTCTTCATATTAGAAATACCCCATAAATGACCCCATTATAAAAACTACACCCCCCAAAGTATTCAAAATGACATTCAGTAAGCGTTTTAACCCTTTACATGTTTCACAGGAATAGCAGCAAAGTGAAGGAGAAAATTCAAAATCTTCATTTTTTTTCACTCGCATGTTCTTGTAGACCCAATTTTTGAATGTTTGCAAGGGGTAAAAGGAGAAAATTTTTACTTGTGTTTGTAGCCCAATTCCTCTCGAGTAAGCACATACCTCATATGTCTATGTAAAGTGTTCAGTGGGCACAGTAGAGGGCTCAGAAGCGAAGGAGCGACAAGGAGATTTTAGAGAGTACGTTTTTCTGAAATGGTTTTTGGGGGGCATGTTGCATTTAGGAAGCCCCTATGGTGCCAGAACAGCTAAAACCCCCCACATGCCATACCATTTTGGAAACTAGACCCCTTGAGGAACGTAACAAGGAATTAAGTGAGCCTTAATACCCCACAGGGGTTTCACGACTTTTGCAAATGTAAAAAATGCTTGGTTTCCCAAAAATTTTACATTTTTACAAAGGGTTAAAGCAGAAAATACCCCCCAAAATTTGAAGCCCAATTTCTCCCGATTCAGAAAACACCCCATATGGGGGTGAAAAGTGCTCTGCTGGCGCACTACAGGTCCCAGAAGAGAAGGAGTCACATTTGGCTTTTTTGAAGCAAATTTTGCTCTGGGGGCATGCCGCATTTAGGAAGCTCCTATGGTGCCAGGACAGCAAAAAAAAAACACATGGCATACCATTTTGGAAACAAGACCCCTTGGGGAACGTAACAAGGGGTAAAGTGAACCTTAATACCCCACAGGGGTTTCACGACTTTGGCATATGTAAAAAAAAATTATAAATTTTACCTAAAATGCTTGGTTTCCCCCAAATTTTCCTTTTGTACAAAGGGTTAAGGCAGAAAATACCCCCAAAAATTTGAAGCCCAATTTCTCCCGATTCAGAAAACACCCCATATGGGGGTGAAAAGTGCTCTGCTGGCGCACTACATGTCTCAGAAGAGAAGGAGTCACATTTGGCTTTTTTGAAGCAAATTTTGCTCTGGGGGCATGCCGCATTTAGGAAGCCCCTATGGTGCCAGGACAGCTAAAAAAAAAACACATGGCATACCATTTTGGAAACTAGACCCCTCGGGGAACGTAACAAGGGGTAAAGTGAACCTTAATACCCCACAGGGGTTTCACGACTTTGGCATATGTAAAAAATAATAATAAATTTTACCTAAAATGCTTGGTTTCCCAAAAATTTTACATTTTTACAAAGGGTTAAAGCAGAAAATACCCCCCAAAATCTAAAGCCCAATTTCTCCCGATTCAGAAAACACCCCATATGGGGGTGAAAAGTGCTCTGCTGGCGCACTACAGGTCTCAGAAGAGAAGGAGTCACATTTGGCTTTTTTGAAGCAAATTTTGCTCTGGGGGCATGCCGCATTTAGGAAGCCCCTATGGTTCCAGGACAGCTAAAAAAAAACCCACATGGCATACTATTTTGGAAACTAGACCCCTCGGGGAACGTAACAAGGGGTAAAGTGAACCTTAATACCCCACAGGGGTTTCACGACTTTGGCATATGTAAAAAAAATAATAATAAATTTTACCTAAAATGCTTGGTTTCCCAAAAATTTTAAATTTTTACAAAGGGTTAAAGCAGAAAATACCCCCCCAAAATTTGAAGCCCAATTTCTCCTGATTCAGAAAACACCCCATATGGGGGTAAAAAGTGCTCTGCTGGCGCGCTACAGGTCTCAGAAGAGAAGGAGTCACATTTGGCTTTTTTGAAGCAAATTTTGCTCTGGGGGCATGCCGCATTTAGGAAGCCCCTATGGTGCCAGGACAGCTAAAAAAAACCACATGGCATACCATTTTGGAAACTAGACCCCTCGGGGAACGTAACAAGGGGTAAAGTTAACCTTAATACCCCACAGGGGTTTCATGACTTTGGCATATGTAAAAAAAAATAATAAATTTTACCTAAAATGCTTGGTTTCCCAAAAATGTTACATTTTTACAAAGGGTTAAAGCAGAAAATACCCCCCAAAATTTGAAGCCCAATTTCTCCCGATTCAGAAAACACCCCATATGGGGGTGAAAAGTGCTCTGCTGGCGCACTACAGGTCTCAGAAGAGAAGGAGTCACATTTGGCTTTTTTGAAGCAAATTTTGCTCTGGGGGCATGCCGCATTTAGGAAGCCCCTATGGTGCCAGGACAGCTAAAAAAAACCACATGGCATACCATTTTGGAAACTAGACCCCTCGGGGAACGTAACAAGGGGTAAAGTGAACCTTAATACCCCACAGGGGTTTCACGACTTTGGCATATGTAAAAAAAAATAATAAATTTTACCTAAAATGCTTGGTTTCCCAAATATTTTACATTGTTACAAAGGGTTAAAGCAGAAAATACCCCCCAAAATTTAAAGCCAAATTTCTCCCGATTCAGAAAACACCCCATATGGGGGTGAAAAGTGCTCTGCTGGCGCACTACAGGTCTCAGAAGCGAAGGAGTTACAAATTTTGCTCTGGGGGCATGCCACATTTAGGAAGCCCCTATGGTGCCAGGACAGTAAAAAAAAAAAAAACACATGGCATACCATTTTGGAAACTAGACCCCTTGGGGAACGTAACAGTGTTACAGTGAGTACTTACACCTCACAGGTTTTTTGAACAGTGGGCCGTAAAAGTGAAAAATTAGATTTTTTTGCACTATATTGATAGTGTTACCCCAAATGTTTCATTTTCACATTGGGTAATAGGGCAAAAGGCCTCCAAAATTTGTAGAACAATTTTGTCTGAGAAAAAAAAATACCCCATATGTGGATGTAAATTGCTCTGTGGACGCACTACAATGCTCAGAATAGAAGGAGTGAAAATTTTGTTGTAATTGAAGTCGGGGGTCATGTGCATTTATAAAGCCCCCAACAGGAAAAAAAAAAAAAAACACATGTGACACCATTTTAGAAACTTCACCCCTCAATGAACGTAACAAGGGGTACAGCGGGAAATAACACCTCACAGGTTTTTTTTGAAAAGTGGGCGATAAATTGAAAAATTTGATTTTTTTACAGTAAAATGCTGGGGTTACCCAATTATTAACACAATATGAGAAATTGAGTTACAAATTTTGGAGGGCTTTTCCCCCTGATTATAAAAATACATCCACATATGGGGTAACGTGCTGGGCGGGCGCACAACAAGGCTCAGAAGTCATAGAGGTCACTTTGTATTTGTGGCCTTTGGCATATCAGTAGCTGACGGTTACATACATTCCGAGGAAAATACAAAAATGAAACACCCACATGTGACACCATTACAGAAAGTACCCAACCTGAGGAATGGGTATAGGGGTAAAGAGTACATTTTTAATGCACAGGTGTTTCCTAAATTTATTTTCCAGGAATGGATGAAGGGTAGCTTTTGTAAATTGCAATTTTCAACCTATGCTCTGCTTCATCTTTCTGGGAACAACTAACATGTGACTCCGAATTGTCGCCTGGAAATATGACAGAGCTCAGCGAGAACTCTTCGCATTTGAGGCGGATGTTTGTTACGGACCTAACAGTTACATACATTCAGAGGAAAATACAAGAAAGGAACATCCATATGTGAGAATACTACAAACAGTACACCCCTAGGGAAGGTGTATAGGGTGAAGTGGAGATTTGGAACAGACGGGTGTTCCCTTCATTGATTTTCCAGGAATGGATGAAGTATACTATGGGGGGAAGAAAATTGCAATTTTAGTACTGATATGCCAATTATTTTCCCAGAATGATGACCCAGAGTACAGCCAAAAGTAAAAATGATGCCTGCCCCAAACCCTATACTCTGAATCATCATTCTGGGAAAGGGATGTGTGGGGCCGTCCCTATTCTGTTACCTCAAATGCGCAACCCGCTTAGGTGGGGAGAGAGGGCGTTGCGCATTTGAGGCAGATGCAAACCTCCAATGCTGTTGACTCTGTGTCCCATGACCCATTTTTTAGGTGGAAGAAAAAAAAAAAGATATTGGGCTATTGGGAAAAAGGTTTTGTTTTTTGGGGGTGTGTTTTGGTTTAAAATTTGGAAGTCAATGTACCCTGGACTGGTACATTGGAGCCGAATTCTGGGGAATGAAAATTAGGGCAAAGGATGGAAAATTTAGTACTCCATGGAAGTGTGATACTCCCTGAAGCAGCCTATGCAGAGGCCCGGATGATCGGGGCAAGTGTCACATTGAGTGGTGGTGTCCCTCCGTCTCCCCTTCTTGTGACACACTATGCATTTCTTCTGGGTTCGTCCCGTCCTTCCAGTGTTGGGGATCACACCTGGAAAGTGTTGGCCGGGGACGATCCGGGGACCTAAAGTTCCAGAGGTGCTCTGACCCGCTCTTTGGCGGTCACCAAAGATGAGGGCCTTTAGAACTACCTCTTGGAACTCCAGGTATGTCCCTGTGTTGCCAGCATTCTGGTACAGTATAAAAGAGTTGTACATGGCAACCTGTACCATGTAGACCGCAACCTTTTTATACCATACGCGTGTTTTCCGCATAGCGTTATATGGCTTGAGGACTTGATCAGAAAGATCAACTCCCCCCATATACCGATTGTAGTCCAGAATACAATCGGGCTTGAGGACCGGTCCCGCGGTACCTCGCACAGGGACAGGGGTGCTGCCATTCCCATGAATTGTGGTGAGCATAAGGACATCCCTCTTGTCCTTATACCGGACCAACAACAGGTTCTCACCCCGGGGGATAGGAGCATGTAGGGGATGGGGCGGAAGGCCTCTTTGATTCTTCCGGACTGTCCCACAAGCGACCGTGGATCTGGCGGCGAGGGATGTGAAGAGAGGGATACTAGTATAAAAGTTATCCACGTAAAGGTGGTAACCTTTATCTAGCAATGGGTGCAAAAGGCCCCAAACGATTTTCCCGCTAACACCCAGAGTGGGGGGACATTCTGGGGGTTCAAAACGGGAATCTCGTCCCTCATACACTATAAACTTGCAAGTGTACCCGGAGGTACTCTCGCAAAGTTTATACATCTTCACGCCATACTGCGCCCGCTTGGTCGGGATGTATTGCCGGAAGCTGAGTCTCCCCTTGAAGCTGATGAGAGACTCATCAATAGAACCCTCCCGCCCCGGGACATAGGCCTCCCAAAATCTGGCCCCGAAGTGATTGATGACCGGCCTGATTTTATACAGGCGGTCATACGCGGGATCAGTTCGGGGGGGACATGGCGCATTATCAGCATAATGCAAACATCTCCGAATGGCCTCGAACCGGGAGCGTGCCATGGCCATACTGTAGAGGGGTGTCTGGTAAAAGACGTCCCCACTCCAATATTGCCTGACACTGGTTTTTTTAACTATACCCATATGCAGCGCGAGGCCCCAAAAGGTCCTCAATTCGGCTGCATCGACTGGAGTCCAGCCGCCGGGTCTAGCTAAAAGTGAGCCCGGGTTAGCGGCGACGAACTGTTGGGCGTACAGATTCGTCTGTGTAACCATCAAATTAACAAAGTCGTCACTGAAAAAATGACCGAAAAAGTCCTTTTCAGTGAACCCGGCGATGTTAATTTTGATTCCTGAGTCGCCAACAAACTCAGGAATCACGGGCTCGTGGTCCACTGGCTCAGCCCAGTCAAGTTCTCCGGTACGATGTACCAGTGACCTTGGCAGGGGGGCTTCACTAGTATGAGCGCCAGGGGGACTCATACTAGCATGGGGCACAGGGTCAAGGGCAGAGGAGGTTTGCGGCACCGCACGGCGGCGTCTCCGCCGCCTTGGTGGCTCATCATCAGAACTAGATGATGAGGAGGACGATGAAATAAGGAAGGTGGGGTCTTCATCGTCCTCTGAGCCGCTCTCGGTGTCGGAGGCAATTAGGTCATATGCCTCCTCCGCCGAAAACGCTCTGCGGGCCATTTCCCTACTCTAATGTGGATATGTGTGTGTGTGTGTGGGGAAACTTTATTGGTGTGTGTGCTGCGTGTGGTGTGGTGCGATATTACCTCCCTAACCATCCCTAACCTATCCTAACTAAACTAACCCGCCCTAACAGAAAAAAATATAAAATAAAAAGGAGCCTTTTTAAAAAAAAAAAACGGGGGGACTTCTAGCGCAAAAAAGCCCTGCGCCAAAAAAAAGTGTTTATCTAATCAGTGGTGTGCGCACTGATTAGCGCTTGTGGCGGCAGGGGGCGCAGAAGTCAGTGGGGGGTCTGGCCACTGACCCCCACACAAAAAAAACCCGAAAAATAAAATAAAAAAACGCTTTACCCCGAAAAAAATGCACCCACCTGAACCCCAAAAAAAACGCTGATCAGTGATAAATCACAGACAGCGGTGGGACAGGCTGCACACACAGGTACGGTCCGTCCACACAGTACACGCCTGCTACTGGTGGCACGGACCGCCTATGGGTGCAAAAAATAAACCGCGTTAACCAAAAAAGTGCCTGTACCACAAAAAAAAACGCTGATCAGTGATAAATCACCGACAGCGGTGAGGCACGCCGCACACACACAGGTAAGTACACGCCTGCTACTGGTGGCACGGACCGCCTATGGGTGCAAAAACACGCTAGAAAACCCGAAAAAAGCTCCGGCAGCACACAAAAAAACGCTGATCAGTACTACGGGACTGATCAGTGGCGGGTGGGCTTTAACAAACGGTGGCGGACCGCTCTTTTATAACTAAGAGGGTCTGCACACACGCTTAGTGAAAAAAAAAAAAAAAAAAGATCTGCGCCAAAAAAAAAAAGGCTGGCGGCAGACCACAGCGACCCAGCAGGGTCGGGGTCAAGCAGCTAAAGGTGCTACGGACCCACGGACACCCACTGAGGTACGCTGAAAAAAAGACAAAAAAATAAACTTTTTTTTTTTTTAACCCTAACCTGTCCCAAGGGGCCACAGAAAGGGGGCAAGGGGCACTTTTTTGGGACTCAGGGGATGGTGGGCAGCACGGGGCTCCGTCCTGCACACCAGATCTCTGTGGAATGGTGGGCAGAACGGAGCAACGTGCTCCTAGCCCCCACCACCCCCTCCCATTACTATGTGATTGGTGTGGCCACTTTGGCCACCCAATCACAACTGTACTGAGGGGGGTGGCCACAATGCCAGCCCCCAGTACAGCATGGATGGTGATTGGTGGTGGATACTACACCACCAGTCACCATCTATATCCGGGTCACAGGGTCACACGTGACCCTGATGACTCCTGCACACTGCCGGGATGTCTGCTGATAGAAATCAGCAGACATCCGGCTCCGATCCCCGCCCGGCGAGCGGCGGGGAACGGAATCGCAGCGCATCGCTCGTATGAATTGACGAGCGATGCGCTGCGATCGCCGACATGGGGGGGCATAATGACCCCCCTGGGCGTTATGCCGCGATGCCTGCTGAACGATTTCAGCAGGCATCGGGCACCGGCTCCCCTCCGGCTAGCGGTGGGGGGCTGGGAATGGACAGGACGTACTCCTACGTCCTCGGTCCTTAAGGACTCGGAAACGGGGGCATAGGAGAACGTCCATTGTCCTTAAGGGGTTAAGGTTTTTGTTATTTTTAATAAGTAAGGCTGCGTTCACATCATGATTTCTCCATCCGACTTGAGTACACGATTTTATAACTTAAAATCGTATGAAATCGTATATAAAGTCGGATCCATTGACCTCCATTAAAAAATCGGATCCGTTGCACACATCTGATTTGATCCGCATCCGATTTCACACGATTTTTGTTCAGCTCTGAAATTGTGGTCAAACCCGATTTCAGACACAAACAAAAATCGTGTGAAATCGGATGTGGATCAAATCGCATGTGTGTAATGGATCCGATTTTTTAATGGAGGTCAATGGATCCGACTTTATATACGATTTCATACGATTTTAAGTTATAAAATCGTGTACTCAAGTCGGCAAGAGAAATCGTGATGTGAACGCAGCCTTAGAAAAAATGTCTGTAATTATATTTACACATTCTCTTTATGGAATTCTGACTGCAGAATGATGGGGAAACATTTATTTATTTTTATTTGAGCATAAAGTTGAAACATAACAAACTGTGATGTATAAATGTGTGTGAGTGTGTCTGTGCCTATGTGTCTGGGTGTTTATGTGTACATAAACAAACATTCACAATAATTATTGTGTATAGGTATGCTGTTAAATACTTGAATTAACCTCAGGTCTCTGTTATCTTGCTGCTGATGTTTCTTCTACTTCGCTTTCTGTAGCAGCAGTGTGGTTGGAGATAATTTGAGAATTGGGGAATGCTGCCATCTCTGGCTGAACATAAAATAGAAATCTTTGAAAAAGGTTTTAATCTGCTTAAGTTAAAATAATATGAAATATGGTAGAGACATAGCCAACACTTAGAAATTATAGTTTTGGGTAAATAATAAAATTGAGTTTTACAACTAAAAATGTCCATATGATGTAAGATAAATAAACAGAGTAGGTAAGAAAGAACAACAAAAAGGTATGATATTCTTATAACTTTTATATAGTTATGGTGAAACATATGGATCGCTTTCTATATGTTTAACTATGTAATACTTTACAGATCTTTAAAAATCAATATTGTATATATGAAATTAAAAATAATAATAATTTAGAAACATTTCTTAAATCTAGCATTAAATGGGTACTCCGATGAAAAAGTATTTTATTTTATCAATTGGTGCCAGAAAGTTAAACAGATTTGCAAATTATATCTATTTAAAATCTTAACCCTCCCAGTACTTTTCAGCTGCTGTATGCTCCACAAGAAGTTCTTTTCTTTTTGAATTTCTTTTCTATCTGACCACAGTGCTCTCTGCTGACACCTCTGTCTATCTCAGGAACTGTCAAGAGCAGGATAGGTTTGCTCTGGGGATTTGCTCCTGCTCTTGACAGTTCCTGAGACAGACAGAGGAGTCAGCAGAAAGCACTGTGGTCAGACAGAAAAGATATTTAAAAAGAAAAGAACTTGTGGAGCATACAGCAGCTGATAAGTACTGGAAAGGTTAAGATTTTTAAATAGAAGTAATTTACAAATCTGTTTAACGTTCTTGCAACAGTTGATTTAAAAAAAATGTTTTTTAACGGAGCACCCCTTTAAGGAAACTGTATAGGTGCCAGATTATCTGATACTCTGCGGAAAGATTCTTATGCTGGTTTAACCCCCTAAGGACCACAGGCAGGGCCGGCCTTAGGTGTTCAGGTGCCCTGTGTGAGCTAACGTTGTGGTGCCCCCCCCCCCCCCCCACAAAGAGGAAAAAAATCTTTGTAACAAATATTTATTTTTTATTACAGATAATTTAAGTGCAAGTGCAAACAAGTACAATAATAAATAACTGGATTGACTGGTAACAATCAATGTATACATAAGTTATGCATAAGTTTATGTATTGTAGAAACAAGAGCTATGTTGTTAGAACACTATATCTAACTATTTTACAACACTAAGCATGCATAGACTCTCCCACATTTCTTCAACCAATGTTTTTGTTTGGCACCCTCTAGACAATTTGAAGCACATGATATGCCACCTTCATTCCCATCACCAAAACCCTTGGCCACCCGTTCAACAAAACACTTGCCTCCCCTTAATCAGTCCCCTGCCCCCCTTCACTAGTCCCCTCTCCCCCTTAATCAGTCCCCTGTCCCCCTTAATGAGTCCCCTGCCCCCTTAATCAGTTCCATATCCCCCTTCACCATTCCCCTGCCCCCCTTAATCAGATGCAGACCCTCTTAATCAGGTCCTCCCACTTCACCAGTCCCCCTTAAGAAGACTCAGACCCCCCTTCACCAGTCCCATGTTCTTATTACTCAGTCCCCTGTCACACGTAATCAGACCATCCCCCCCCCTCACCAGACCCTCCCCCCTTCACCAGTCCACTTCTCTGTCCCCATTAATCAGACTCTCTCTCTTTATTCCATAATTAGACGGATGGACCCTGCCCCCCTTCACATTTCTTATGCCCTGTTTAAAAAATAAATAAATTAAAAAAGCACAAAATAAACAATTATTTAGAACAGCCAGGTACTGGAATCCACTTGTAGAGCACCGGCCACCGCCTTCACACTGCACACAGGGATCCTTCTGTGGCTCTCTGTGAAGGCACGCGCAGCACTTGGACGCTGCCCGCACCCCCAAGCTCCTCCTCCACACTCCGGACCTTGCTTCCTCCTTCAAAGCAGCTGCAGCCTGTAGCTCGCTTCTCCCCATCTTTGACCGGCCTTTTACACTGCGAGCTGTGTCAGCCTCCCGGCGCCCCTGTTGCTATGGGGTCCTGTGCAGCCGCACAGCTCGCACACCCCAAAGGCCGGGCCTGACCACAGGTTATCAAATTCTTTCCTCCTCACCTTCTAAAAATCATAGCACTTTCAATTTTTCACCTACAGACCAATATGAGGGCTTGTTTTTTGCGCCACCGATTTTACTTTGTAATACCATTAATCATTTCACCACAAATTCTACAGCGAAACCAGAAAAAAAATATTTGTGGGACAAAATTGAAAAACAAAATTTGGGGGGCTTCTGTTTGTACGCAGTGTACTTTTCGGAAAAATTGACACCTTATCTTTATTATGTAGGTCCATACAGTCACAAGAATACCTAATATATATAGGTTTTATTTTATTTTACTATTTAAAAAAAAATTATAACTACGTGCCCCAAAATTAGTGTGTTTAAAATTGTCATATTCTGACCCCTATAACTTTTATATTTTTCCGCATACGGGAATGTATGAGGGCAAATTTTTTTTGCTGTGGTATGTAGTTTTTATCAGTATCATTTTTGTTTTGATGGGACTTTTTGATCACTTTCTATTAGTTTTTTTAGAGTTAGCAAAATTGCCAAAAATACGCAATTTTTGACTTTGGATTTTTTTCACGTATAGGCCATTGACTGTGTGGTATAATTATCGTAATATTTTTATAGTTCAGACATTTACACATATGTTTATTTTTACACATTTACACATGTGTTTATTTTTTATTATGTTTACATATTTTTTATATGGAATTTGGGAAAAGGGCAGTTATTTAAACTTTTAGTATGGAAGGGGTTAATTCACATTTATTACTTTTTTTTTTTTTTTTACACCATTCTTTAGTCCCTATAGGGAACTATTACATGCCATCTTCTGATTACATACACTGTTCAATGCTATGCCATATCATAGCATTGATCAGTGTTATCTGCACTCGATTGTTCCAGCCTGGTGAGCAAGGCTGGGGCATCGCAGAAGGAATCGGATGGCGAGGAGGAAGGTAAGGACCCTGGTGCTGGTGATCCCGAGTGCTGGACTGAGCTGCTTGGAATGCTTTTTTTTTTTCATTTTAGATGCGACGATCAACTTTGATCGCCGCATCTAAGGGGTTTGTTTTATAAACAAAATCATGTAAAAAATTTAAATAAAGATATGTGGTATTGCCATGTGTGTCAGTGTCCATCAATATAGTTTTAATTAAACTGCACGATCAGTGGCAATAAATGTAAAAAGTCCAGAATTGCGCATTTTTGGTCACTTCATACAGCAGAATTTTTTTATACAAATTGATTAAAAAGTCCCATCTAAATAAAAATTTCTCTGGTGAGATGTTGGCCCATTTCTCCACAGAGCCTTCAAATCAAAAATAAATTGCTTGCTGTTACAGCCAAATATTTCACATTTTAACTCCAGAGCACCTTCTAAGGTTTTTTTTGTACCCTCATTCCTGTTTTTGTGCATAACTGAGTTGCTTGGCCTTACCTCTATTTCAAATGTATGCCTTTTTGGCTGCAAGTTCTTTTATGAAGACTCCTTCTGGCAAGACTTCTCCAAAAAGTAGATTTATACCTGGGTCCCACTGCTATCTGACAGTTTTGAGCTCATGTCACTGATGGACATCTTCTGATTTTGAAAGGAAGCATGGTGTGTCTTATACTGTATTTGGTGCCATATGTTTCTTTGGTGGACCACTAGTCCTCAATGTTGCCCATTGCTTTTTTAACCCCTTATGGAAATGTGCCGTAAATGTACGATGCTGCATGGCGTCACTTAGCGCACAGCGCCTCGGCTGTGAGACGAGAGCAGGAGCTGCGCTTGCTTCATTCCCAGCGGCTCTCGGCGGCTGTCAGCAGCCACAGACCCGCCGGTAATGGCAGACATCAACGATCGCGCTGATGTCTGCCATTAACCCCTCAGATGCCGTGATCAATACAGATCACGGCATCTGCGGCAGTGGGACACTTAAAATGGCTGATGTAATCACCCGCCAAGATGCCTCCTTCCGTCACCCGGGGTCTTCTGCACTGATCTGCCTTCAGCAGACCAGAGCAGAAGATCGCCGATAATACTGATCAGTGCTATACTCTATGCATAGCATTGAACAGTATTAGCAATCTAATGATTGCTATAAAAATGTCCACTTGGGAAATATAAAAGTGTAGAATAAATGTAAAAAAAGTAAAAAAAAAAAAATGAAAAAGCCCCTCCCCCAATAATGTTTTAAATCACCCCTTTTCCCCATATTAACCTCTTAAGGACGCAGGGCGTATGGATACGCCCTGCATTCCGAGTCCTTAAGGACGCAGGGCGTATCCATACGCCCGTGGGAATTCCGGTCCCCACCGCTAGCCGGTTGGGGACCGGAGCCGGATGCCTGCTCAAATCATTCAGCAGGCATCCCGGCATATCGCACAGGGGGGTCATTATGCCCCCCCATGTCGGCGATGGCAGCAGATCGCTGGACAATTCAGTCCAGCCATCTGCGGCGATTCCGGGTCAATCGGGTCTCCAGTGACCCGGTGACCCGGAATTACTGGCTGATCGGGGCCGTCTCTGAGCCTGCAGGGGTGAGGTGGCACTGGTGCCACCTCACGATCGCCCTGTTTCGTCGGCCGGATTACCGGCCGACCAATCAGGGCGCCTGCTGCGGGTCTCACTCCCCCACCCGCTCCGCCCCTCTTCCGGAGGACGTGAGCGGGAAGACGACCCCGGGTGCTGGGGACCCCGATCCCCGGCGTCCATGTTGGGATCGGGGCCCCAGGAGCGACGGCGCCGGCAAGGGACAGTCCTGCGACGGAGCAGCAGCAGGAGGTGAGTTACAGTCTCCTGCTGTTGCTTAGCAACAGCTCCCAGCATGCAAAAAGGGCATGCTGGGAGCTGTAGTTATGCAACAGCAGGAGGCAGACCACCACAACTCCCAGCATTCCCTTATGGGCATGCTGGAACTTATGGTTTTGCAACAGCTGGAGGCACATTTTTTATATGGAAAAGTGTACCTTCAGCTGTTGTATAACTACAACTCCCAGCTTGCACAAACAGCTAAAGTGCATGCTGGGAGTTGTAGTGGTGCATCTGCTGGTTGCATAACTACAACTCCCAGCATGCCCATTGGCTGTCGGTGACTGCTGAGAGTTGTAGTTCTGCAACAGCTGAAGGCACACTGGTTGTGAAACTCGTTTTTTTTTACCTAACTCAGTGTTTCACGACCGGTGTGCCTCCAGCTGTTGCAAACTACAACTCCCAGCAGTCACCTTACCCCATGCACCGTACATGCTGGGAGTTGTAGTTTTGCAACAGCTGGAGGCACACTGGTTTTGAAACACTGAGTAAGGTCACAAACTCAGTGATACATAACCAGTGGGCCTACAGCTGTTGCAAAACCAAAACTCTCAGCTTGTACAGTCTGTCAGCGCATGCTGGGAGTTGTAGTTTTGCAACAGCTGAATGTCCCCCCCCCCAATGTGAATGTACAGGGTACACTCACATGGGCGGAGGCTTACAGTAAGTATCGGGCTGCAAGTTTGAGCTGCGGCAAATTTTCTGCAACAGCTCAAACTTCCAGCGAGAAACTACTGTGAACCCCCGCCCGTGCGACTGTACCCTAAAAACACAACAGTACACTAGCACAAAAAATAAAATAAAAAGTAAAAAACACTACATATACACATACCCCTACACAGCCCCCCTCCCCTCCCCAATAAAAATGAAAAACGTCTGGCACGCCACGGTTTCCAAAACGGAGCCTCCAGCTGTTGCAAAACAACTACTCCCAGTATTGCCAGACAGCCACTGACTGTCCAGGCATGCTGGGAGTTTTACAACAGCTGGAGACACCCTGTTTGGGAATCACTGGCGTAGAATTCCCCTATGTCCACCCCTATGCAATCCCTAATTTAGGCCTCAAATGCGCATGGCGCTCTCACTTTGGAGCCCTGTCGTATTTCAAGGCAATAGTTTAGGGTCACATATGGGGTATCGCCGTACTCGGGAGAAATTGTGTTACAAATTTTGGGGGGTATTTTCTGCTTTTACCCTTTTTAAAAATGTAAAATTTTTGGGAAAAGAAGCATTTTAGGTAAAAATTTTTTTTTTTTTACATATGCAATAGTCGTGAAACGCCTGTGGGGTATTAAGGTTCACTTAACCCCTTGTTACATTCCCCGAGGGCTCTAGTTTCCAAAATAGTATGCCATGTGGTTTTTTTTTTTTTGCTGTCCTGGCACCATAGGGGCTTCCTAAATGCGGCATGCCCCCAGAGCAAAATTTGCTTTAAAAAAGCCAAATGTGACACCTTCTATTCTGAGACCTGTAGTGCGCCAGCAGAGCACTTTTCACCCCCATATGGGGTGTTTTCTGAATCGGGAGAAATTGGGCTTCAAATTTTCGGGGGTATTTTCTGCTTTAACCCTTTGTAAAAATGTAATTTTTTGGGGAAACCAAGCATTTTAGGTAAAATGTTTTATTTGTTTTTACATATGCAAAAGTTGTGAAACACCTGTAGGGTATTAAGGTTCACTTTACCCCTTGTTATGTTCCCCGAGGGGTCTAGTTTCCAAAATGGTATGCCATGTGTTTTTTTTTTTTTTGCTGTCCTGGCACCATAGGGGCTTCCTAAATGCGGCATGCCCCCAGAGCAAAATTTCCTTCAAAAAAGCCAAATGTGACTCCTTCTCTTCTGAGACCTGTAGTGCTCCAGCAGAGCACTTTTCACCCTCATATGGGGTGTTTTCTGAATCGGGAAAAATTGGGCTTCAAATTTTGGGGGGTATTTTCTGCTATTACCCTTTTCAAAAATGTAAAACTTTTGGGAAACCAAGCATTTTAGGTAAATTTATTATTTTTTTTTTACATATGCAATAGTCGTGAATCACCTGTGGGGTATTAAGGTTCACTTTACCCCTTGTTATGTTCCCCGAGGGGTCTAGTTTCCAAAATGGTATGCTATGTGTTTTTTTTTTGCTGTTCTGGCACCATAGGGGCTTCCTAAAGTTGACATGACCCCCAAAAACCATTTGACGCTCCTTCCCTTCTGAGCCCTCTACTGCGCCCGCCGAACAATTAACATAGACATATGAGGTATGTGCTTACTAGAGAGAAATTGGGTTTCAAATACAAGTAAAAATTTTCTCCTTTTTACCCCTTGCAAAAATTCAAAAATTGGGTCTACAAGAACATGCGAGTGTAAAAAATGAAGATTGTGAATTTTCTCCTTCACTTTGCTGCTATTCCTGTGAAACCCCTAAAGGGTTAAAACGCTTACTGAATGTCATTTTGAATACTTTGGGGGGGGGGGGGGGTGCAGTTTTTATAATGGGGTCATTTATGGGGTATTTCTAATATGAAGACCCTTCAAATCCACTTCAAACCTGAACTAGTCCCTGAAAAAAAGCGAGTTTAAAAATTATGTGAAAAATTGGAAAATTGCTGCGGAACTTTGAAGCCCTCTGGTGTCTTCCAAAAGGTAAAAACTCATCAATTTTATGATGCAAACATAAAGTAGACATATTGTATATGTGAAAAAAAAAAAAATTATTTGGAATATCCATTTTCCTTACAAGCAGAGAGCTTCAAAGTTAGAAAAATGCAAAATTTTCAAATTTTTCATCAAATTTTGGGATTTTTCACCAAGAAAGGATGCAAGTTACCACAAAATGTTACCACTCTGTTAAAGTAGAATATGTCACGAAAAAACAGTCTCGGAATCAGAATGATAACTAAAAGCATTCCAGAGTTATTAATGTTTAAAGTGAAAGTGGTCAGATTTGCAAAAAATGGCCGAGTCCTTAAGGTGAAAAAGGGCTTAGTCCTTAAGGGGTTAATACACAAAAGCATTAAAAAAAACTATAAATAATAAACATATTTGGTATCTTCGTGTGCATAAATGTCCGAACTATAAAAATATAATGTTAAACCCTTAACGACCACGGACGTAAATGTATGTCCTGGTTTGGCGGGACTTCCCGCACCAGGACGTACATTTACGTCCTGTGTATGACCGCGAGCATCGGAACGGTGCTCGCATCATACATGGCAGGTTCCGGCTGCTAGTAGCAGCCAGGTACCTGCTGGTAATGGCTGACATCCGCGATCGCGCGGATGTCCGCCATTAACCCCTCAGATGCCATGATCAATACAGATCACAGCATCTGCGGCAGTGCGGTACTTTGAATAGATGATCGGCTCCCCCGCAGCGCTGTCGCGGGGATCTGGTCATCCAGCATGGTGGCTGGAGGTCCCCTCACCTGGCTCCAGCCGTCTCCCAGGGTCTTCTGCTCTGGTCTGAGATCGAGCAGACCAGAGCAGAAGATCACTGATAATATTGATCAGTGCTGTGTCCTATACATAGCACTGAACAGTATTAGCAATCAAAGGATTGCTATAAATAGTCCCCTATGGGGACATAAAAAGTGTAAGATAAAAGTTGAAAGATGTAAAAATAAAAAAGTAAAAAAAAGTTTAAAAAATCCCCTCCCCCAATAAAAATGAAAATTGTCCGTTTTCCCCATTTTACCCACAAAATGCGTAATTTTTATTATAAACATATTTGGTATCGCCGCATGCGTAAATGTCTGCACTATCAAAATATTAAGTTAATTATCCCGTACGGTGAATGGCGTGAACGTAAAAAATAAAAAAGTCAAAAAATGCTGCTTTTTTGTCACATTTTATTTTAAAACATTTTTATAAAAATTATCTAAAAGTTTTATATATGCAAATGTAGTAGTGATAAAAAGTACAGATGATGGTGCAAAAAATTAGCCCTCATACCGCCCTATATATGGAAAAATGAAAAAGTTATAGTTGGTCAAAATATGGCGATTTTAGATTACCGATTTTGTACAAAAAGTTTTTAATTTTTTTTAAGCGGTACAAAAATATAAAAGTAACTAGCCATGGGTATAATTTTAATTGTATTGACCCACAGAATAAATAACACATGTAATTTTTACCATAAATTGTAAAGTGTGAAAACAAAACCCTCCAAAATGTGCAAAATTGTGGTTTTCATAAAAATTTCCTCCCTAGAAATTTTTTTTTAGGGTTCGCCGTAAATTTTATGGTAAAATGAGAGGTTTCATTACAAAGTACCATTGGTCATTCAAAAAACAAGCCCTTATATGGGTCGGTAGATGGGAAAATAAAGGAGTTATGGATTTTATAAGGCGAGGAGGAAAAAACAAAAACGCAAACATAAAATTGGCCTGGTCCGTATCGGTACGTCCTTGGTCCTGCTCTCCTGATATAACGCGGGGTTACACAGTAACCCCGCGTCATATCACGGCGGTCCCGGCGTCATAGTGAAGCCGGGACCCGCCTCTCATATCGCGCAGCGAAAAGCGAAAGTTGCCGGCTAGCTCAGTCGGGCTGTTCGGCTGTTCGGCTAATCGCGGCATCCCGAACAGCTGACAGGACAGCGGGAGGGCCCCTACCTGCCTCCTCGCTGTCCGATCGCCGAATGACTGCTCAGTGCCTGAGATCCAGGCATGAGCAGTCATGCGGCAGAATCGTTGATCACTGGTTTCTTATGAGAAACCAGTGATCAATGATGAAGATCAGTGTGTGCAGTGTTATAGGTCCCTATGGGAGCTATAACACTGCAAAAAAAAAAGTGAAAAAAAAGGGAATAAAGATCATTTAACTCCTCCCCTAGTAAAAGTTTGAATCACCCCCCTTTTCCAATAAAAAAAAAAACACAGTGTAAATAAAAATAAAAATAAACATATATGGTATCACCGCGTGCGGAAATGTCTGAATTATAAAAATATATCATTAATTAAACCGCTCGGTCAATGGCGTGCGCACAAAAAAAATCCAAAGTCCAAAATAGTGCATTTTTGGTCACTTTTTATATCATTTAAAATAAATAAGTCAATAAGTCAAATCAATAAGTCCTATCAATGCAAAAATGGTATAGTTAAAAACTTCAGATCACGGCGCAAAAAATGAGCCCTCATACCGCCCCATACACGGAAAAATAAAAAAGTTATAGGGGTCAGAAGATGACAATTTTAAACTTATTAATTTTCCTGCATGTAAGTTATTATTTTTTCCAGAAGTCCGACAAAATCAAACCTATATAAGTAGGGTACCATTTTAATCGTATGGACCTACGGAATAAAGATAAGGTGTCATTTTTACCGAAAATTGTACTACGTAGAAACGGAAGCCCCCAAAAGTTACAAAACCGCGTTTTTTTTTCAATTTTGTCGCACAATGTTTTTTTTTTCCGTTTCACCGTAGATTTTTGGGCAAAATGACTGGCGTCATTACAAAGTAGAATTGGTGGCGCAAAAATGAGCCATCATATGGATTTTTAGGTGCAAAATTGAAAGAGTTATGATTTTTTAAAGGCAAGGAGCAAAAAACAAAAATGCAAAAACGGAACCCCCCCCCGGTCCTTAAGGGGTTAAGGGGTTAATGATCCACTACAGCGAACGGCGTAAAGATAAAAGAAGAAATTTGTCACATCAAACTGCAATTTTTTTTTATTTTATAAAAAGCAAAATGTCACATATGCGCAAACATGGTACTGAAACAAACTACAGATCATGGGGCAAAAAATTTGCCCTCACACATCCCTGAATATGGAAAAATAAGAAAGTTAGAGGTGGTCAAAATAGGGCAATTTTAAACGCACTGATTTTGTAAAAAAAAGTTTGAGATTTTTTAAGAGCAGTGCAATAATAGAAATGTATGCAACCATGGCATCATTTTAATTGTATTGACCCAGAGAATAAAGAAAACATAAAATTTTTACTGTAAACTGTACAGCGCGAAAACAAAATCCCCCCCCCCCCCCCCCCAAATTTGCAAGTTCTCTCTGCTGACACCTCTTTCTGAGTCAGGAACTGTCCAGAGCAGGAGCAAATCCCAATAGCAAACATTTCCTGCTCTAGACAGTTCCTGACACGGACAGAGATGTAAGCAGAGAGAGCTGTGATCAGACTGGAAAGAACTACACAACTTCCTCTATACATATAGTATACAGCAGCTGATAAGCACTGAAAAATTAAGATTTATAAATAGAAGTCATTTACAAATCTGTTTAACTTTCTAGCATTCAGATAATTTAAAAAAAAAACACATATATTTTAAATTTACAATAAAAAAAAGTGTTATTTTCGGGAGGGTCTTTCCAATTTTATTAAGACTGTTAAGGGGTTAAAGGAAATCTGTTTCAAGGAAATCAATACATTCAGATAGTGCAAATGAAACTGATGACAACAATACTTACTTGATCCCGTACCGTACTGCGGTTCTCCGGCTACCCTCTTTGTTATCTTCCGGACCCGACTTAGAGCATGGGCGAAGCTTAGTGACATTGCCGCTTGTGTGTTCTGCTGGGTCCCGCTGCTAGCACACAGCAGCAGTGATGTCACTAAGCTCTGCCCATGCTCCAGGCCTGGAGCTGAAGATACCGAAGAGGATAGCCGAAGAACCACAGCACAGAACTGGACCAGGTAAGTATTGTTGTCGTCAGTGTTACCTGCACTACCTGGACCTACAGATTAGTGCAGGTGACACTGACGACAAATTTTCTTTAAGTAAAATATTCATTATAAATTAAAGGGGTACGCCAGTGGAAAACAAATTTTGTTAATCAACTGGTGCCAGAAAGTTAAACAGATTTTTAAATCACTTCTATTTAACCCCTTAAGGACTCATTTTCCACCTTAAGGACTAGGCCAATTTTAGTTTTTGCACCTTTGTTTATTTCTCCTCCCCTTCTAAAAATCATAACACTTAAAATGTTGCACCTACAGATCCATATGAGGGCTTATTTTTGGTGTTAACAATTGTACTTTGTAATGACATCAATTATTTAATAACAAAATGAAAAATAAACAAAATAAAAATGTATGTGGGTGGGAATTCAAAAAGCAAAACGGCATTTTGTAACTTTTGGGGGCTTCTGTTCCTACGCAGTGCACTATTCGGAAAAAATGCCACCTTATCATTATTCTGTAGGTCCATTCGGTTACAAGAATACCCAATATATGTAGGTTTTATTTTATTTTACTACATGCATGAAAATTAGTATGTTTAAAATTGTCATCTTCTGACCCCTATAACTTTTTTTATTTTTCCCTATATGGGGCTATATAAGGGCTCATTTTTAGCATCCTGATCTGTAGTTTTTATCGGCACCATTTTTTTTATTTGATGGGACTTTTCAATCGCTTTTTATAATTTTTTTTATGGTATATGAAGTGACCAAAAATGCAGAAATTTGGACTTTGGTATTCTTTTTCCAAATATGCCATTGACCATGCTTTTTAACTAACCTTAGGTTTAACTAACCTTAGGGGGTTATACCATGCAAGCTGTAGATTTCATACATTGATCAATGCTATGCCATAGCATAGCATTGATGAGTGCTATCAGTGCTCTGTTGCTCCAGCCTGCGGAAGCTTCCTGGAGCAGCAGAGGACATGTAAAAAATACCAAGTCCAATCCGATCAAAGAGTCCCATCAAAATAAAAATGGTACCAATAAAAAAAATGGTACCAATAAAAAAAATGGTACCAATAAAAAATTGCACAAAAAATTAGCCTTCGTATAACCCTGTATGCGGAAAAATAAGAGTTATAGGGGTCAGAAAATGACAATTTTAAAACACAAATTTTGGTGCATGTAGTTATAATTTTTTAAAGTAGTAAAATGTATGGACCTACAGAATTATATAGGTTGTTATTTTTACCTAAAAGTGCACTGCTCAGAAACGGAAGCCCCCAAAATTTACAAAATGGTGTTTTTTAAAATTTTACCTCACAAGTAAGTTTTCTTTTTGTTTTGCCGCAGATTATGTTATAAAATAAGTGATGTTATTACAAAGTACAATTGGTGACGCAATAAACAAGCCCATATATGGGTCTGTAGGTGCAAAATTGAAAGTGTTAAAATTTTTAGAAGGGGATGAGGAAAAAACGAAAATGCAAAAACCAAGGGTCCTTAAGGCCAAACCCCTTCACGACCAAGGACGTATATGTACGTCCTCCGCCGGCTCCCGCGATATACCGCGGGGTCACACGGTGTCCCCGCGATATATCGAGTCGGTCCCGGCGGCTATCAACGGCCGGGACCCGCGGCTAATACAGGACATCACCGATCGCGGTGATGCCCTGTATGAACCCTTCAGACGCAGCGATCAAAGCTGACCGCCGCGTCTCAAGTGAAAGTGAAAGTAACCCGGCTGCTCAGTCGAGCTGTTCGGGACCGCTGCGGGGAAATCGCGGTGTCCCGAACAGCTTACAGGACACCGGGAGGGCCCTTACCTGCCTCCTCGGTGTCCGATCGAAGAATGACTGCTCCGTGCCTGAGATCCAGGCAGGAGCAGTCGAGCGCCGATAATACTGATCACAGGCGTGTTAATGCACGCCAGTGATCAGCATGAGAGATCAGTGTGTGCAGTGTTATAGGTCCCTATGGGAGCTATAAGACTGCAAAAAAAAAGTAAAAAAAAAGTGTTAATAAAGGTCATTTAACCCCTTCCCTAATAAAAGTTTGAATCACCCCCCTTTTCCCATAAAAAAATAAAACAGTGTAAATAAAAATATAAATAAACATATGTGGTATCGCCGTGTACGTAAATGTCCGAACTATAAAAATATATTGTTAATTAAACCGCATGGTCAATGGCGTACACGTAAAAAAAATTCCAAAGTCCAAAAAAGTGTATTTTTGGTCACTTTTTATACCATTAAAAAATGAATAAAAAGTGATCAAAAAGTCCGATCAAAACAAAAATGGTACCGATAAAAACTTCAGATCACGGTGCAAAAAAATTTGCCTCATACCTCCTGTACATGGAAAAATAAAAAAGTTATAGGAGTCAGAAGACATTTTTAAACGTATACATTTTCCTGCATGTAGTTATGATTTTTTTTCAGAAGTACGACAAAATCAAACCTATATAAGTAGGGTATCATTTTAACCGTATGGACTTACAGAATAATGATAAGGTGTCATTTTTACCGAAATATGCACTGCGTAGAAACGGAAGCCCCCAAAATTTACAAAATGGCGTTTTTTCTTCGATTTTGTCGCACAATGATTTTTTTTCCATTTCGCCGTGAATGTTTGGGTAAAATGACTAATGTCCCTGCAAAGTAGAATTGGTGATGCCAAAAATAAGCCATAATATGAATTTTTAGGTGGAAAAATGAAAGGGTTATGATTTTTAAAAGGTAAGGAGGAAAAAACAAAAGTGCAAAAACTGAAAAACCCTGCGTCCTTAAGGGGTTAAGGGGTTAATAGTATTGATAAATATATAACAATGCGTATAATGAAATTAAAATAACATTTATACTGTTTCACACTCACCATAAAAAAATTATGTATGATACACACTAATGGTTTGAGGATGAATTTAACAATGATGATGATGAAGATTAACAATGAGTATTGGTACCATAAACAAAAAAATATATCAGCCAATAAGAAACCCTCATTTTTTAGAAAGAGTTTTTATTGTGCAGAAGGCGGTAAATATAAAGAAAACCCTATATAACCTAGGTACCACAGTAATTTTACTAACCTGCAGAGTAAACTACTAGTGAAAGTCAACAATGGAAGGGTAAACAAAATGAACAAGTAATGGAAAAGCCAATAACATATATGAACATTGCTACACTTTGCATTCTATTCCTCACTAGTCTTATTGTTAACTTATAATTGTTAGTTCAGTGTTATAAATTATTTAAATGACAGTTTAGTCTGTTTTCTACACTCAAATAGTTTGCTGTTCCCATGCAGATCCTTTCAAAGCCCCATGCATGAAGCAAAATATTGGGTTTGTTTCAAACAATCACCAAATAGCCCACACCATAACCTTTATTTTACAAAGAGCTGTACAGCGTCCATAAGTATTTAAAGAAAATAATCAGGACATGCTGTAAGACATGATGTATTATGGAGATTTTGTCCCCACAACCACTTGCTTCAGGAGATACAAAATCATGCCTCACATCCTTTGGAGGCACATTATAGTACCCCTATGGATTAATGTTATGGACCTATAATGCAATACCTTTCAGGTCCTACAAAGAAGAGGAATTGAATAACATGCATGTCCTCTACTGAAATCAATGACATATATTAAAACCACAAAGAGGAAACAATTTGTACACCTGACATACAAAGCCCATTTCATAACGTAATTAAATACAATCATAGAGAAAAAAGAGCTTATTTTCTTTTTTTTTTTTTTTTTTTATCATAGATCACCAAGAATAGAATAATAATGACAGTATACATCCAACATGATTCACATAAGATATTTTGATTATCCAAGTAATATAAAGATATACTCCCAAAGGTAGTTAAAGGGTTATTCCTGGGACAGAAAATGAGTGTGCAACCAATGGATCAGGGCAGGTTATGCATTACTGATATAGTTCAATTAAATCTGGTGTAACCCCATTCCTATACAAAGTTCCCCCTCAATGGAAGTTAAGTACGTCCTTTCTTTTCCTCATATATTGACCAAGGCTGCTCCCTCCTATTGGGGAAAATACATCACAGTGCTCCATAGCTCAGGGGGCTTAGCCTGGTGACATCTCTCTCCTAAGGCCAACATCTTAAAGGGGTACTCCACCCCTAGACATCTTATGCCCACAATCTCTGTGCCAGCACCCCCGGCGTTCTGAACATTATGTTTAGAATGCTTGGTTCGGGCAGCCATGGTCGTGACATCACACCACACCCCTCATGATGTCACTCTATGCCCCCTGCATCCATATCCAGAATGACAAGAGTGTGCAAAGCTGTTATCAAAGCAAAGTAGCTACTTTAAAGAATGTAAAATAAAAAATAAAAAAAACATTATAGTTTGTTTATATCTCACAGTTTTGCTACCCATAGACTTAATCAGATTTTAAGTTTGCTTTCTACTTAATTCCATATGTGTACCTTCATAGTTTATATGTCTTTAAAGGAAAACTGTCACTAAACTCCCCCCGCACTAACCAGAGGGACTGGCTGGTAGTGCAAGGGGACGCTGATCAATATGCTGCCTACCATGCCCGGATCCGTCCCGCCTTCCGCCCGTTATCTTCATTATTCTTGATATGTAAATAATCTTCTAACTGGCACGGGCGGGGTTACAAAGCTCCCTCTGGCACTGTGACGTGAGCACCACTCGTCCGCAGCACCGCTGCGCTGAGGCCGCTTCCGGGTGTACACAGGAAGTGGCACATGCCCAATGAAGTCCTGTACAGAGCGGGGAGGAGAGGCGAAGAGAGGGGATGTATATTCGTAAGCCGGTGGTGCTGCAGACGAGCAGGGCTGATATTATGGTGCCAGATGGAGCCTTTTAACCCCGCCCATGCCAGTTATAAGATCATTTACATATGTAGAATAATGAAGATAATGGGCAAACGGCTGGATGGATCCGGGCATGGAAGGCAGCATATTGATCAACGTCCCTTGCACTACCAGCCAGTACCTCTGGTTATTGTGGGGGGAGTTTAGAGACAGTTTTCCTTTAATATGAATCTATAGTGGAGAAAAAAAAACATTTAATGAAAATGCACGTCCAAACATTTGACTGATACTGTATTTTGGCCTCTAGTGTCCAATGATAAAACTGCAATCATAACTTATAAAATTGTTCAAATAGATTGCTCAAAAAATCTCTTTATAGTGAAAAAAGAAAAACTTAGTAAAATTAATACATTTTCTAATTATAATAGATTGTGAACAATTATTATATCTATAGCCCAATTCATTCCCACCTGTGTAAAGCAGTACTAGCCTGTGTAATATATTATTGAACATGCATTCAATTTGCAGTAAAAAAATAACTTAAAAATTTATGTTTCTTTGTTTGTTCAAAGGCAGGAGGAAATGTAGGCCCAGCAGGTGGTTGCCTAGAGTGCCACTGAAGAGGGGTCTCAATTGGTGGACTTTAACCCCTTAACGACAATGGACGTAAATGTACGTCATGGTGCCATGGTACTTAACGCACCATGACATAGATTTAAGCGCCGCCATCACTGTGAGCACCGGAATGGACTGCTATCAGCAGCCAGGGACCCGCCCGTAATGGCGGACATCCGCGATCACACGGATGTCTGCTATTAACCCCTCAAATGCCGTGATCAATACAGATCACGGCATCTGCGGCAGTGCGGTACTTTGAATGAATGATCGGATTGCCCGCAGCGCTACCACAGCTATCCAGCATTGTGGCCGGAGGTCCCCTCACCTTGCTCCGGCCGTCTCCCGGGGTCTTCTGCTCTGTTCTGAGATCGAGCAGACCAGAGCAGAAGATCTCCGATAATACTGATCAGTGCTGTGCCCTATGCATAGGACTGAACAGTATTAGCAATTAAAGGATTGCTATAGATAGTCCCCTATGGGGACTATTAAAGTGTAAAAATGAAAGGAAAAAAAGTTTTAAAAAAAGTAAAAAAAAATTGAAAACTCCCCTCCCCAATAAAAATTTCAAATGTCCTTTTTTTCCCATTTTACCCCCATAAAGTGTAAGAAATAATAATAATAATAATACACATATTTGGTATCACCGTGTGTAAATATCTGAAATATTAAAATATAATGTTATTGATCCCGTACAGTGAATGGCGTGAATGCAAAAATAAAAAAAAGCGCAAAATTACTACTTTTTTGTCACATTTTATTAAAAAAATAAAAAAATGTATAAAAGTTTTATAATCCCAAATGTGATATCAATAAAATATGTGAGATCAATAAAAAGTACAGATCATGGCGCTTGGTTTAAAAATAAGTGATTTTTTTTAAGTGCAACAATAATAGAAAAGTATATAATTATGGGTATCATTTTAATAGTATTGACCCACAGAATAAAGAACACATGTAATTTTTACCGTAAATTGTATGGTGTGAAAACAAAACCTTCCAAAATTAGCAAAATTACAGTTTTCTTTTTAATCTCCCCACACAAATAGTATTTTTTGGTTGTGCCATACATTTTATGGTAAAATCAGTGATGTCATTACGCAGGACAACTGGTCACGCAAAAAACAAGCCCTCATGCTACAATTTTTAGAAGACAAGGAGGAAAAAACGAAAATGCAAAAATAAAATTTGCCTGGTCCTTAAGGTCAAAATGGGCTTGGTCCTTAACATGGCCGTTTTTCCGTTTTTCACTTTCATTTTTTTCTCATCACCTTCTAAAAATCATAATGCTTTAAATTTTGCACCTAAAATTCCATATGATGGCTTAGTTTTTGCGCCACCAATTCTACTTTGCAGTGACATTAGTCATTTTACCAAAAAATCCACGGCAAAACAGAAAAAAAAATTCATTGTGTGACAAAATTGAAGAAAAAATGTCATTTTGTAAATTTTGGGGGCTTCCGTTTCTACTCAGTGCATTTTTTTTTTGGTAAAAATGTCACCTTATCTTTATTCTGTAGGTCCATATGGTTAAAATGATACCCTACTTATATAGGTTTGATTTTGTCGTACTTCTGAAAAAAATCATAACTACATGCAGGAAAATTTATACGTTTAAAATAGTCATATTCTGACCCCTATAACTTTTTTCTTTTTCCGCTTATGGGCCGGTATGAGGGCTCATTTTTTGCACCGTAGTCAGAAGTTTTTATCGGTACCATTTTTGCATTGATCAGACTTTTTATTTATTTTTTCTGATATAAAAAAGTGACCAAAAATACGATAATACTGATCAGTGCTGTGCCCTATGCATAGCACTGAACAGTATTAGCAATTAAAGGATTGCTATAGATAGTCCCCTATGGGGACTATTAAAGTGTAAAAATGAAAGGAAAAAAAGTTTTAAAAAAAGTAAAAAAAAAATTGAAAACTCCCCTCCCCAATAAAAATTTCAAATGTCCTTTTTTTCCCATTTTACCCCCATAAAGTGTAAGAAATAATAATAATAATAATACACATATTTGGTATCACCGTGTGTAAATATCTGAAATATTAAAATATAATGTTATTGATCCCGTACAGTGAATGGCGTGAATGCAAAAATAAAAAAAAGCGCAAAATTACTACTTTTTTGTCACATTTTATTAAAAAAATAAAAAAATGTATAAAAGTTTTATAATCCCAAATGTGATATCAATAAAATATGTGAGATCAATAAAAAGTACAGATCATGGCGCTTGGTTTAAAAATAAGTGATTTTTTTTAAGTGCAACAATAATAGAAAAGTATATAATTATGGGTATCATTTTAATAGTATTGACCCACAGAATAAAGAACACATGTAATTTTTACCGTAAATTGTATGGTGTGAAAACAAAACCTTCCAAAATTAGCAAAATTACAGTTTTCTTTTTAATCTCCCCACACAAATAGTATTTTTTGGTTGTGCCATACATTTTATGGTAAAATCAGTGATGTCATTACGCAGGACAACTGGTCACGCAAAAAACAAGCCCTCATGCTACAATTTTTAGAAGACAAGGAGGAAAAAACGAAAATGCAAAAATAAAATTTGCCTGGTCCTTAAGGTCAAAATGGGCTTGGTCCTTAACATGGCCGTTTTTCCGTTTTTCACTTTCATTTTTTTCTCATCACCTTCTAAAAATCATAATGCTTTAAATTTTGCACCTAAAATTCCATATGATGGCTTAGTTTTTGCGCCACCAATTCTACTTTGCAGTGACATTAGTCATTTTACCAAAAAATCCACGGCAAAACAGAAAAAAAAATTCATTGTGTGACAAAATTGAAGAAAAAATGTCATTTTGTAAATTTTGGGGGCTTCCGTTTCTACTCAGTGCATTTTTTTTTTTGGTAAAAATGACACCTTATCTTTATTCTGTAGGTCCATATGGTTAAAATTATACCCTACTTATATAGGTTTGATTTTGTCGTACTTCTGAAAAAAATCATAACTACATGCAGGAAAATTTATACGTTTAAAATAGTCATATTCTGACCCCTATAACTTTTTTCTTTTTCCGCTTATGGGCCGGTATGAGGGCTCATTTTTTGCACCGTAGTCAGAAGTTTTTATCGGTACCATTTTTGCATTGATCAGACTTTTTATTTATTTTTTCTGATATAAAAAAGTGACCAAAAATACGAATTACTATTTTGGAATTTTTGGGAGCATACGCCATTGACTGTGCAGTTTAATTAACAATATATTTTTACACTTCGGACATTTACGCACACGGCGATACCACATATGTTTATTTACATAGTTTTTTTTTATGGGAAAAGGGGGGTGATTCAAACTTTTATTAGGGAAGGGTTTAAATGACCTTTGTTTAACTTTTTTTTTCCACTTTTTTTTTGCAGTGTTATAGCTCCATTAGAGGGCTATAACACTTCACACACTGATCTTTTACCCTGATACCTGCAAAGCCATAGCTTTGCATGGATCAGCGTAATAGGGGCTTGATTGCTCAAGCCTGTAGCTCAGGCTTGTAGCAATCAAGTGCTGATTGGATGCGACATAGCAAGGTAAGGAGACCTCCGCTCGCATCCTAGCTGATCAGGACATCGCGATTTTATCGCGATAGTCCCGATCAGCCCGACTGAGCTGCCGGGAAACGTTCACTTTCATTTTCAGCATGGCGATCAAATTTGATCGCCGTGCCTGAAGGGTTAATAGTGTGCGGCACAACGATCGGTGCCGCACGCTATTAGCCCAGGTTCCCGGCTATGAATAGCAGCTGGGACTGACCCGGTGTGATGCGGGGTCACGGCGTGACCCCGTTTTAAACACCAGGACCGGGCGCAGGGCATGCAATAGGGAGAGAAGCCATAAGCAAATAAATTCACATAGTGCATTTGAATAGTAATATAAAAAATGCAGGACATTTTCATCTAAAAGCTACATGAATTACATGAAGTTAACAAGCAAGAAAAAAAACCAAAATCTGTATAAATAGTATTTTTGTGACTGAAACGTGACTAAACAAGCATCCAAATAAAGGGAAGCAGGAACAGAGAGGTAGTACTTCATAGGAGAAAATGGTCAGATTAGCCATCAAACAAGAGCAGTGCCATCCCTAAAGGCAATTTAACCAGACCAGGATTGATGGAAATTACTGACTGTTACGCCGAGCGCTCCGGGTCCCCGCTCCTCCCCGGAGCGCTCGCTTCACTCCCTCCGCTGCAGCGCTCCGGTCACGTCCTCTGACCCGGGGCGCTGCGATCCTGCTGCCAGCCGGGATGCGGTTCGCGATGCGGGTAGCGCCCGCTCGCGATGCGCACCCCGGCTCCCCTACCTGACTCGCTCCCCGTCTGTTCTGTCCCGGCGCGCGCGGCCCCGCTCCCTAGGGCGCGCGCGCGCCGGGTCTCTGCGATTTAAAGGGCCACTGCGCCGCTGATTGGCGCAGTGGTTCCAATTAGGGTTTTCACCTGTGCACTTCCCTATATTACCTCACTTCCCTTGCACTCCCTTGCCGGATCTTGTTGCCTTAGTGCCAGTGAAAGCGTTCCTTGTGTGTTCCTTGCCTGTGTTTCCAGACCTTCTGCCGTTGCCCCTGACTACGATCCTTGCTGCCTGCCCCGACCTTCTGCTACGTCCGACCTTGCTTCTGCCTACTCCCTTGTACCGCGCCTATCTTCAGCAGCCAGAGAGGTGAGCCGTTGCTAGTGGATACGACCTGGTCACTACCGCCGCAGCAAGACCATCCCGCTTTGCGGCGGGCTCTGGTGAAAACCAGTAGTGGCTTAGAACCGGTCCACTAGCACGGTCCACGCCAATTCCTCTCTGGCACAGAGGGTCCACTACCTGCCAGCCGGCATCGTGACAGTAGATCCGGCCATGGATCCCGCTGAAGTTCCTCTGCCAGTTGTCGCTGACCTCACCACGGTGGTCGCCCAGCAGTCACAACAGATAGCGCAACAAGGCCAACAGCTGTCTCAACTGACCGTTATGCTACAACAGTTGCTACCACAGCTTCAGCAGTCATCTCCTCCGCCAGCTCCTGCACCTCCTCCGCAGCGAGTGGCCGCTCCTGGGATACGCTTATCCTTGCCGGATAAATTTGATGGGGACTCTAAGTTTTGCCGTGGCTTTCTTTCCCAATGTTCCCTGCATCTGGAGATGATGTCGGACCTGTTTCCCACTGAAAGGTCTAAGGTGGCTTTCGTAGTCAGTCTTCTGTCCGGAAAAGCCCTGTCATGGGCCACACCGCTCTGGGACCGCAATGACCCCGTCACTGCCTCTGTACACTCCTTCTTCTCGGAAATCCGAAGTGTCTTTGAGGAACCTGCCCGAGCCTCTTCTGCTGAGACTGCCCTGTTGAACCTGGTCCAGGGTAATTCTTCCGTTGGCGAGTATGCCGTACAATTCCGTACACTTGCTTCAGAATTGTCCTGGAATAATGAGGCCCTCTGCGCGACCTTCAAAAAAGGCCTATCCAGCAACATTAAAGATGTTCTGGCCGCACGAGAAATTCCTGCTAATCTACATGAACTTATTCACCTAGCCACTCGCATTGACATGCGTTTTTCTGAAAGGCGTCAGGAACTCCGCCAAGATATGGACTCTGTTCGCACGAGGCGTTTCGTCTCCTCGGCTCCTCTCTCCTCTGGTCCCCTGCAATCTGTTCCTGTGCCTCCCGCCGTGGAGGCTATGCAGGTCGACCGGTCTCGCCTGACACCTCAAGAGAGGACACGACGCCGTATGGAGAACCTCTGCCTGTACTGTGCTAGTACCGAACACTTCCTGAGGGATTGTCCTATCCGTCCTCCCCGCCTGGAAAGACGTACGCTGACTCCGCACAAAGGTGAGACAGTCCTTGATGTCTACTCTGCTTCTCCACGTCTTACTGTGCCTGTGCGGATGTCTGCCTCTGCCTTCTCCTTCTCTACAGTGGCCTTCTTGGACTCTGGATCTGCAGGAAATTTTATTTTGGCCTCTCTCGTCAACAGGTTCAACATCCCAGTGACCAGTCTCGCCAGACCCCTCTACATCAATTGTGTAAATAATGAAAGATTGGACTGTACCATACGTTTCCGCACGGAGCCCCTTCTTATGAGCATCGGATCTCATCATGAGAGGATTGAACTTTTGGTCCTCCCCAATTGCACCTCGGAGATTCTCCTTGGACTTCCCTGGCTTCAACTTCATTCCCCAACCCTGGATTGGTCCACTGGGGAGATCAAGAGTTGGGGGTCCTCTTGTTCCAAGAACTGTCTAAAACCGGTTCCCAGTAACCCTTGCCGTAACTCTGTGGTTCCTCCAGTAACCGGTCTCCCTAAGGCCTATATGGACTTCGCGGATGTTTTCTGCAAAAAACAAGCTGAGACTCTACCTCCTCACAGGCCTTATGATTGCCCTATCGACCTCCTCCCGGGTACTACTCCACCCCGGGGCAGAATTTATCCTCTCTCTGCCCCAGAGACTCTTGCCATGTCCGAATACGTCCAGGAGAATCTAAAAAAGGGCTTTATCCGTAAATCCTCCTCTCCTGCCGGAGCCGGATTTTTCTTTGTGTCCAAAAAAGATGGCTCCCTACGTCCTTGCATTGACTACCGCGGTCTTAATAAAATCACGGTTAAGAACCGCTACCCCTTACCCCTCATCTCTGAACTCTTTGATCGCCTCCAAGGTGCCCACATCTTCACTAAATTGGACTTAAGAGGCGCCTATAACCTCATCCGCATCAGAGAGGGGGACGATTGGAAAACGGCATTTAACACCAGAGATGGACACTTTGAGTATCTGGTCATGCCCTTTGGACTGTGTAATGCCCCTGCCGTCTTCCAAGACTTTGTCAATGAAATTTTTCGTGATCTGTTATACTCCTGTGTTGTGGTATATCTGGACGATATCCTAATTTTTTCTGCCAATCTAGAAGAACACCGCCAGCATGTCCGTATGGTTCTTCAGAGACTTCGTGACAACCAACTCTATGCCAAAATTGAGAAATGTCTGTTTGAATGCCAATCTCTTCCTTTTCTAGGATATTTGGTCTCTGGCCAGGGACTACAGATGGATCCAGACAAACTCTCTGCCGTCTTAAATTGGCCACGCCCCTCCGGACTCCGTGCTATCCAACGCTTTTTGGGGTTCGCCAATTATTACAGGCAATTTATTCCACATTTTTCTACCATTGTGGCTCCTATCGTGGCTTTAACCAAGAAAAATGCTGATCCCAAGTCCTGGCCTCCTCAAGCAGAAGACTCCTTTAAACGACTCAAGTCTGCCTTTTCTTCGGCTCCCGTGCTCTCCAGACCTGACCCTTCCAAACCCTTCCTATTGG